>NC_048893.1:19051916-19137624 GCF_011077185.1 Oxyura jamaicensis
TTTCTTTCTTTCTTTCTTTCTTTCTTTCTTTCTTTCTTTCTTTCTTTATTAACATCTGATTTTATGATATATTAGAACCTTGTGCTCACAGGGAATCACTTCATCTATTAAAGCAATGAGGATTTCTTGGGAATTTTTGTATGCTCATATTAGTCATCTGCTCCTCCATATGTTTGCTTCAGCCACATGCTGAAATTCATTTGAAATTTTGCTTTAATTAAAAAAATCACAGCCATTGCTCAGAAATCTATTTTTCTGGAAATACAATCTTGGTCTGTTTCAAGTAGTTTAACAGAGGCTTGGTATTTACAAGAACAATGAACTGTCATCATGAGGAAACCAACAAAGCAAAATCTCATTTAAACCAGCTTTAAACTTTAGTGAGTTTAGAATAGGCTTGAAAATACATTTCTGTACAGGAATATAAGATTTAAAGAGCCAAATGCTGTGATGCATCCACACCTGACTATGAGGGAACACGTGTTCAGTCTGTCGTGTCATGCTTAAAACTGAGTTTAGACGTATTTGCATCTGCATTTACCAGCACAAGGAGATAATCCTGGTGGAGATATGGAGGTAATTTTAAGCAATGCCACAAAATCAACCTTGCCATCATTACCCACAGGTGTGTCATATTGATATTGGAATTCTTTGTGACTCAAAGAGAAAAAATATATTAATACTGCATGACAATAATATTCTTTGTTGTTATACATTTTTATGACCCAGCTGCTGTATTTTCTGCATGAACAATATTCTGGACAGCTCTCAGTTACCATATGTTGTTTCATGGAGCAAAGACACTAAAGCAATGGGTAATATTTTCCATCATCCTTTTGGAGTCAGTACCATGAGCTAGCATATCAGAGCCCTAAAACAAGTGATTTCTTTCACAGCAATAGTATCATCTGTGTTTTCACAGAATTAAACATTGTGAGAGACTTTGGTCTGCTCTCTCAGCCCCTATTTCTGATGAATGGAGCAGCTGAAGTTTGAGGAAGTGCCTGTGACTGACTACATGAAACAATGGGGTGTGACTGCAGCATGGGACAGCAGCAAGAGACAAACTGCATGGCTGAGCTGGAGGGATTTGCTGTCCTCTGGTTGATATCACTGCAGAACAGAGGTTTTGCCCACATTTTGTTCACAGTGAATGGATACCCTCATCACACAGCACTCAAATGGCAGCAACTTTGCAGAAACTTTCAAGCAGTGAATCAACTGCACAGGAACCACTTCAACAGTGCCCCAGATGTCTCCAGAAAAAGGTAGAAATGTATTGCAATGCAATGTGATTGAACACTGCTGCTTTTGCCTTAAATAACCCAAGCTCTGTCCTCAGGACTTCATTTCTTCATGGAAAGGAAATTAATTTCAGAGTCCCAAGTAAACTATCTTTGAAAGGTGGATGGTGACTTTGTTTACACCTGAAGAACCCACAGTTCCATCCTAAAATCCTGTAAATATTTCCATCAAACATATTCAGAAAGCTCTGAGAACTGACTACCTGTCAAGAATAAGTAGAAATCCCTGCAGATCTTGTTTTGGACAGGAGGCTGAGTTAACCACCTGTCTCTACATATGTCTATAGGGACATTTGGGACTAGATTAGTATGACCTCAGTGTTCTTTTAGATTTATTTTAACAGGCAATATGTTATGCTAAACAAAACTGTCCCTGTGGCATCATCCATCAAAGAAAATACCTGCAGCATATAGAGTAGGTCTTCATGGGGGAAAACACACGATTCTTTTCAAAGTTGTCAATTTTCTTGAGTTTTTGTTCAAATAATATTTGTAATTTTCTCTGGGTAGATGTTGGGTAAAATTAGAATGAGCACGTTCCTTAAAAGGATTAAAACAGGATTTGGATGTGAAGTTTAATCAAAAATGACATGGGAAGAAAATCATAAATTATGATATTGTTCTCATTTCTGGTACCAAACATTGGAACCTCCTGGTTTTAGAAGATTTTATTATTATTATTTTAATTGTTTAGTATCCATATCTTATGAAGAAAGAGATTTGATAAGGTTTTGGTGATATCTAGACTAGATTTGGAGGACATTTTGGGTCTGCTTTATCTGTAAGCCTCCCCAAAGTTTCAGGCACATTTTGTATCGGATTGGTTATGAGAATTACAGTATCAGGTTAGGATAAAAAAAATTACACCTCAGCCACATGCAACTTTCTTGTGCAGAGCACTTTAATGAGAGTTCAGATGCTAGCAAACCCATGTAATGAAACAATTTTCTATTACAATTATAATCAAATGCACCACACAATGTCATTGTAGAACAAAGATGTTCTTGAAGTACTCTATTATTTTAAATGTTGTTAACTCTAATACTGATAATGTTATTTTAAATGTTAGTACTGTTAAATATCTCATTATCCAAAGGCTAAGAAATGTGATGAGACTCATTATAAATATGTACAGCAATATTATATACGTGGATAACATCAAGCACATGGAAAAATTGCTCAAATTAAAATGTGTTCATTCTTAACAGGTCAGGTGAAGCATATTGAGAATGAGTAAGTGCAGTTTTAACATATTAATTTGCTGTTTTCATTTTGTAACACACACACGCACAAAAAAAAGCAGAACCAAGAAAATTACTTATTTGTGTAACTCTCCACTGATTGTAGAAATGTTTGTGATGATTTCATCTCATAAAATGGTTTGCCATTTTTTTTCCAACAAAAATATTTGTGAATTCATATAGAATCAAATTTCAGCCATAAAATGACAAAAACTTTGAACCATTTTTAAAATGTATCATTTCAGTTTTTCACTCTGAAACATCTTACTTCAGAAACTACCTATGCTTAATTTTAACTCTGTGCAAGTTGGAAAATATTTTTCATATCAGATGTGAAAATTTTGATCACAATGAAATTTATAGTGAAAGGGGATTGAAGCATTATTATACAAAAAGAAAAAAAAATCAATCTGAAATAATTTAATTAATTTCTCCGTTAAGATAGCATCTTTCAAAAAATCTCTTTTCACATACGTATATTTTTCACATACTTATACATTTCAAAATTCACATCTGTCTCAGAAAGGAAAACTAGAAACCAAACTTACCATGGAATTTTTCTGAGTGGTAGAAATCTCACCAAACCCCAAAACTGCTTCTAGAGTGACAAAAATGTAAAGATAAAGAAAAAGTCAAATAAGGGGAAAAAAAACACTAAAATTTGTCCCGTGTTACAGTTGAGCAGACATCTTCAAGTCATCCAGTTCTGCTGAGTGTTGTGAAATTTCAATCTCTTATGAATTATTTTTAAAAGGAATGTTTCTAAGCCTTTAGAAAAATCCAAACTATAATTTAAAATAAGATTAATTTCACTTTTGGGAAAAAAAAAAAAAAAAAAAAAGTATTTTCAGTCTTTTTTAAAACAAAGTATTGATTTAAAGATTTTATCAGAAGAGAAATGAAAGAAAATCACAAGTATTACTTATTTTTACATTCACAATTTTTAAATATTTGCAATAGCTTGCAATTGGTGTACAATTGGTGTACAATTGGTGTAACACCTTCAATCTTCTTAATTTTCACTATAGGACTCTGGCATTGAAATGGACATACGGCTGTATTTTGTGTTTTGTTGTTGTATACATTTCCTTTACTGAAATACTCAAAATTGGACTGGAAAGGAGAACTCATCTTCTCCATTCCTCCACTCCCCAAGTTATTACCTCAAATCTTCCTCACAAATGTTACCCTGAGTTTTAAATCTCTAGTAACTAAACTCCCACAATATCCATTGGCCATCTAAATCTAATTTGTGCGGTGTTTTTACTATAAGGGAGCTTTTTCCCTAACGTCAAACCTAAAACACCTTGACTGCAATTAAAATGTACTACTTCTTTTCTTATACAAAAATTGCTGCAGAAAATGATTTCTTTGTGTTTAGCAATTTTACATTTTGAAGACTCAATCTTCCCATCTTGGAACCAAGCACCACCAGTAGGTATCACTTGACAGAGATGAAAACATTTTTCTCTGTCAGTTGAAAATGAAATCTGTCCTGTGGTCAGAAAAAGAGTAAGCTTCACACTGCATGAAGCCTCCGGGAAGATGAGGATGGCAGGGCTTATCCTGCTTTGTCTTTCTTGGTCCTGCTTTACTGAGGAGGGAAATGACAGGAAAGAAATGACTGGATCAGTAATACCATTAGAACAAAATTGTCCTTGAACTCTTCTGGTTCCAAATGTTTCTCACCCACTTGTTACTAAAAATGTATGTGCTTAGTATATACGATTTTCTTCTGTAAATATTATTTATCTGAGCCTGAATCCTGCAGACTTCAAGAGTAGGACCATGACCACCATCCAGACTACCAGCATCAGAAACCTGCAAAAATTCTCAGGACTATGCCAAGCTCTTAGTAGAGCATAAAGTTCTTAAGTTATTCCTTGCTAGCTTTTCTGTGTAGCTTTATGTTTTAGTACACATTTTCTTACTGCACTGTATGGGGAGGAAGGGGAACAGCAGAAATAGTCCATCCTCATTTAAGGGTCTTGGTGAATGGCTAGAGATTGCCTGAACCATTTCTTAGCTTTATACACTTTTGATTCTTGTGCAACATAAAACACTCAGAAGGAATGAGCAGTCATTGTATAAACTGGATTACATCATACAAGTTTACCAGTATATGTATACACACACATAAAAGCTGAATATACAGGTGGATTTATCAGAACATTTCCTGTAATTAGATATTGCTTCTTATTCCTAAACCACCATGAACAGGTTTAATTCTTTGCTCCAAACTCACACCACCTGCAGGGATGCAAACAATTTCAAAAAATTATGTGGCATAGATTTGCTTGTATATGCTCTCAAGATAGCTGAAATTGTTGTTTTGTGCCCCTTGAAGTAGGAATAATTTTTATGCTACCTACTTCTCTAGCCTTGAGACTCCAATTGCTTATGCAGATACAAAAGGGGAGCTGTACTTTTTAAATCTTCAAGATAAAATAATCACTGCTCAGCCTTTGAGGTCTGTTGTCCCTTTAAACCTTCATTAACAGTAGAACTGTCTTAAAATACCTGCTTCAGCAACAGCTTCCTCCAGATTGTGCTATGTTGGTCACATATACTCCAAACTGGTGGATTTGTTGGGCCCATTAGCCCAACAAATACTCATTTAATGGAAGGTTACTCAAAACTTCAGTAAATTTTAGAAGTAACTCTGCTAATGTATTTTGATATGTTGGACAGGTAGTGGTGAATCAGCATAAAGAAAGAGCAGCTTAATGATCAGGAACCAGGGAAAGTGAGAAGTTAGTTTGCCTCAGACTGTGGGAAAAATGAAATAATAATGCTTTGCAAATTATCTTAAAAAAAAAAATGTATTTGGGATATAAACAAACAAAAACTTACTAGGTGGTATCCTCAAATTATGTTAACTCTGCAACATGGGCAATCTGGCAGGAATGAAAAGTATATCATAATATTTGGTAATTGGCTGTACGTTAAAGGTATGTCACCTTAGAGAATTAGACTACTTTTATAGGCACCTGGATTTAACTTCTGTTGCAGAGAAAATGACAGTTAGGGAGAAAACAACAACATTTTTAAAGAAATAGATTTAGTTATACCAGAAGTAAGAAAATTTAGATCTTTAATCTGAGATAAAAAGTAAAATAAATAAATAAATAAATAAATAAATAAATCCATATAGTTAGTTACTCCAAGATTTTGGAAATCATAAGAGAAATGAAAACAATGTAAACAATGTAAATATCTACAAAGCATGTATGATTTAAACCTGAGCTTTTCACTTGAAGTCCTTCAAAATCTATAAAGTTAATTGCTTTCCTGAGGCCACCTTCACTCTGGAAACTCTCAGAAGACATGCAGGTAGACCTGTCCAATCTCAGCATGCTTTATGCCCTCCAGTACACAGTAGATCACATAAAAATAAGGACTGAAAGACAGAAGTGAACAGCCCTTGCCAGCTGAGCAGAGAGTCCCTCTAGGTCAGCACTGATGCCTCATTTCAAAGCAAAGTCACACAGATAAGCTTTAATCATCACGGTCAATTAGTTTGCCTATAGTGAGAAAGTCTTTTCCAACTGCTGATGAAGTTATCCCACTTTAACTAAGCAACTAAATATCTATCAGGGAGGGAATTTCAATCCAGATGTCTTACATCTCATGATTGTTCCATGACTTATGGCAGAAATAGCTTAAAATTTGCCAAAGTCAAGCCATTCCACCAATAAATAAATAAATAAATAAAATTTTAAGAAGGATAGCACTGTAGCCATGAGGAAAGTGGTGAAGACATTTGCATTAGATTCAGCACAGCTAGGTTCCTTGGCAAACTCAAGAAGGGCACAGGGCTGATCTCACATGTCTATCCCACACAGTTACTGCTAGCCCTCCTAGGCAATGAGAGTTGCTTCTTTGATGGGTTGAACCATTGAAAATAGTCCATTTTGTGCCTCAGAACACTCAGTTGCAAAAAAACAGTGTTAAAGTTTCTCTCTGTCACGGAAGTTCGGGGATCAGCAAACAGACCTTTTCTGACAAACTAAACTTTTAAATTTAACTTAATTTTTAAGTTGCTTAACAGTTATGCCATGAAGATTTATCCTTTGCCAGTATATCTTCCCTGACAAGTCAGGATTTAATTCTGTCATAACCCAGGGCTTGCCATGGTCTACTAAATAGTTAATTTTCATAATTCATTCTTCGAAAATTATCAACTTTCTCTGCCAAAGGCCTGTTGACATTGCTGTTATCCATATGATCCTTTGACATCATTAGCAGCAAGTCCACCCTGTGATTCGGTTAAGGTTGAAGGACACTGCAATCTGCCTCTCATTTCTGGACTGCCTGAATTAAACCATTCCAAATAGTTATAAATTGAGTGAAAAGCAAATTATTTTATATATTATAATTTTTTACAGGTGTTGCATAGTCCAAAAAGTGTTAATCTAATATGCATTGATTTACTAATACATGAATGTTTTCTATATGAAGAGAATATGAATCTCTTCTACTTAGCAGAATGTAGGCACATTTACTGAATAACAAATATTCTATTTACCTTTACATAATTTCTATATGTTCTGTTTGAGCTTTTAGACAACATAGCATGTTGTCTGGAAATCAGACAACAGTTCTGAAATTGCAGACATATTTGCCTGTAATATTTTTTAAAGTGAATACGAGAAGTCTACTCAAAATATTACTTTGAAATTTTGTATTTGATCTATATTTTCATGTTGCAAATGTTTTAGTGTTAGTCCTAAAAATTAAGACCATTTACTTCAGCAGATAAAGCAGGTCAATTGAACAGGACCTGGCTTTAGCCAGTGTTGCACTGTGTCTTTTGCAACTTCTTGATCTCTCATTGCGCAAAGGTAGAATCCCCTTTCTGAAAATTTTGTTTGTTCACCTTCCTTGGAGTCAAAATTTTCATTTCTTCTCTTAAAGTGCAGAAGGAGAAAGCAAATCAACCAAAAGGAAAAATGAAAATGCTGGACAGTTAAGGACAGACCCATAACAATTCTGGAAGATCAAGGAAGACAGGCACAATAGAAGGCAAGGCCAAGTGTGCTTACATCTGTCTTTAATGGTTAGACCGATTATCCTTGGGGTACTCAGCCTCCTGACCTGGAAAAGAATTTTCCCAGGGACAGGGAAAAGAATAAACCCCCCATCTCATATGGAAACAGTTAGAGACCTGCTGCTCCACCTGGACATTCACAAGTCCATGGAGCCATTTGGAATCCTCCCAAGGTTGCTGAGGGAGCTGGCAGATGTGTTTGCTGGGCTGCTTTCCACCATCTGTCAGTGGTCATGGTCATCCAGAGAGGTTCTGGATGACTGGAGACTTGCTAATGCAACACCCATCTATAAGAAGGGTCATAAGGAGGACCCTTAGGGGGAACTACAGGCCTGTCAGACTGACCTCGGTATCATGTAAAGTGATGGAACAGGTCATCCTGAATTCAATCATGCAATGTATGTGGAACAACGGGGTATCGGGCCCAGTCAGCATGGGTTCATGAAGGGCAGGTCCTGCCTGACCAACCTCATCTCCTTCTATGACCAGGTCTCCCACCTGGTGGGTGAGGGAAAGATTGGAAATTAGGAGAAATTTATTCTCAGAAAGGATGGTTAGGCATTGGAATGGGTAATCATTCCCCACCCAGGGAAGTGGTGAGTGATTGCCTTTGCATCACTTTTTTATTTTATTTTATTTTATTTTATTTATTTTATTTTATTTTTTCCTTCCTTCACTTATTAAACTGTTTTTATCTAAACCTGCAAGTTTTCTCACTTTTGCTCTTTCAATTTCCTCCCCCATACTACTGTGGGGGAATAATAACTGAGCAGCTGTTGTGATGTCTGGCTGCTGGCCAGGGTCAACCCACCACACTTTTTCATCTAACAAAATTCACTGAACAGATGAGTTAGTGATTAATTTCCAAATTTGCCAGTTGATTAAAAATGGAGCCATAATTTGGCAACTGATGCAGAAGTGTGTTCAGTTCAATTCCTACCTCTTTCCCAAGCTTCCTCTGCATCCTTGGACAGGGCACTGAATTTCTGCTTCACCCCTTTATCCATTAGCCAGAGACAATGACACTTGCTATAACTTTCTCCTGTTATATCTAACTTACAGACAAGCCCTTGGAAGGGTGTGGTGCAATGCCAGACCAAACACCAGCAAGAGATTAGGAGCCCAAACAGAAGGGTAAGCAATAACATATAAACCAAGCACAATGAGCAGAAGTGCATTTCTCTTTAATTATCATTTGAAGTACCTTTATGTGTATGTGATACATATCTATATGCCACATACACACATGCCTGTCTATGCATCAGGTATACCTGACTCAAGTATTAGCCATCCCAGCTAGCAATTTTTGTTGCAGACTTACATACATGATCTAAAGAGGTTTTCACCTCTGCTGCCAGTTATGGGCAGTGTTCACAGGTTGTCACACAGTTCTGTATGTGCCCAACATGTGCCTTGTGATCTCAGTTTGGAGGCTCTTTTCCTACAGTTTTTCTTTACCATCCTTTAAGACTTGAAGTTTCCCTCCATTCTTTAAAATAAGTAGCTTTCCTCTAACTTGAAGTTTCTATTTTTAACAAAACTAACTTATGTCTTTAGCAGCGGTATTAACCCCTTTTATTTATTTATTCATTTATTTATTTTGGTCTTGTTCTAGAACTGTTTTCCATCCTGTTGTATTTAAATTAAACAATAATTTTAATAAATTAAACATTCTGTGCTTATAGCCATACACCCTCTGGCTTTAGCCTGTGGTTGTTCTTTCTGCATACATACATACATACATACATACACATACTATGTATATGTAGTATTTTCTCAATTTTCTCAATTACAGGCTATTAACATGTACCTAATATGACAATTTAAATATCAAACTTTTAAAAATTGAATTAATCCAATTCTCTTTAGGCTATATTTTCTGTTCAGATTTCTTGTTGTGAAATTATTTTTTATACTGTATGTAAGGGATGGCAATGATGTGTTTTTGCCATATAAAAAATTAAGAACGATAACGTGGGATTTAAACCTGAATTGTAAATGCCATGTGCCATTATCCACCCCTGGTTACAGCCATGACATGGAAGGAGATAACTGCATAGTAGCGTCATCATCTGCCCATACTCCAGCAGCAGGTGTCCAGTAGTCCTGCCCCTTTTCATCTCTGCAATCTTCGATGTAAGGACATAGATTTTGGAGAAAATTAAGCCAACACTAAGCCAACAATAAAATAAAATTAAATTAAAAAAAAAATAACAAAAAAGTAAGAAATGAGTGAAAAAAAATCAAAGAATGTTTGTAGCCTTCAAAGTAACTTAGCTGGATCCAGAAGAATCAGATGAAAGTCTTTCAATTATTTAGATTTAGATTAAGGTTTCATAAAGGTGACTTATTTTATAACACATCCCATGAAGATCAAAAAAGATAGTGGTAACTTGATTACATGAACTTGAGAGGACTAATGTCTGCTACAAAGATTTCAAATGTTCTCTTACTGAAAAGAATAGAGATAAGCAGGCTCACTTTCAGTTCTGTAACTTTTTTGACTTTCCAGCTGTTTTTTCTTTAGCCAGTAGTTTTACACATATGGATAATGTTAAAAAGACATTTAAATACAGGAGCTAATATGAACTTCAGATTGTCCCCCAAACTAATTTTAGAAAGACAGTTAATAAAACAGACTTGTGTAGTTCATTAACTACACCTAACGCTTGGACTGATTGAATACATCACTGTCAGCTTTAGTAACCTTGGACACAGAAGATACTGTCACACTAACTAAGATTAATGAATATACTGTACGTCAAATGTGAAACAAGAACAGGGTTTTCAAAGCCAAAACTTTTTATTGCTGAGGTGTTAAAATGCTAATAGTTTATTTTTATGCAAGTAGCTTATATGAAGCATGGAAGATTTGATAGACACTTTGAGCAATTGCAATAATAAGACAACAGCATGAGCTGGATCTCTGGCATCAAGGCATACAAGGCTCTGGAGGAAATGTCATGCGATTACCCACTGCTGCAATTGTCTCTGACTTCATTTATTTTCATTCCAAATTTAAATTGAGAAAACTCTGACCTAATTTTAAATGCAGCCTCCTATTTTTCTTGCCTAGAAATTAGAACTTTAATAAATAACAGCACCACATATTTTAATGTCAAATGAAATTTTACTTGGCCTTTTTAAGTGTTAAAACATCCATGTAAACTCTGCACAATGAAAAATGAGATATCTTCATCAAGAAGATATCCTGGGCTGCATTAGGCCAAGTATGGCCAGCAGGTCTAATGTGGTGATCCTTCCCCTTTGCTCTGCTCTGGTGAGGCCACACCTAGGATGCTGTGTCCAGCTCTGGGCTTCCCAGTACAAGAGAGACATGGACATATTATAGACAATCCAGTGAAGGGCCACAATGGTGATGAGGAGTTTGGAGCCCGTCTCCTATGAGGAAAGGCTGAGAGCTTGGACTGTTCAGCCTGGAGAAGGCTTGGGGGAGGATTTTCTCAGTGTCTGTAAATACCTGAAGGCAGGTTGCAAAGAAGATGGACAGGAGGCAATGGGCACAAACTGGAACACAGAAGGCTCCCTTTGAACATCAGGCAGCACTTCTGTGCTGTGTGAGGATGACTGAGCACTGGCATAGGTTGCCTAGAGAGATTGTGAAGTCTCCCTCCTTGGAGATCTTCAAAACCACCCTAGACATGATCCTGTGCAACCTGCTCTGTGCTTGAATGGGGGTTGGACCAGGTGGCCTCCATTCCAGCCTCAACCATCCTGTGACTCCATGACATCAGAAGCACATACCGAGTTCTCAGCAGTTCAACACAATCCTCCATTCATCATACATAAAGCCCTCAGAGTCAACAACAACCCCAGCTCCAGGTCCAAGAAACAGCACTGATCTTGTGCAGAATAACATGTAAAGTCCAGAAGGCATATATTCATACAACGCTTAAACTAAGTACGTCTCTTCCAGTCAGACACTGTAAAAAGATTTATTTATTTTAAAATCTACACTGCTGAAATTCCCATTCAGAGAGCAACATTTTCATTAAAAGTTAGGATCATTTTCTAATATAACCAACAATGCAACCAAGACATGTATTGTTTCAGCTGGGAACACCTGCTGGCAAATACTGTACTAGAATTTTCAGAAGAAATAAACATCTGTGGGAAGAAACAGACAATTGTGCAGCAAATTAGATTAGCTCACTTCAAATTATTTGATGAAATTGATCTGAAAAATTGATCTTCAAGCTTCATCAGCATCCTAACTACATCTCATATGTGTTCTCCCCATAATCATCATCCAAAAGAAGTGCAGAGGAGTAACTTCAATTTCACTTTCTTCTATTATGTGTACATTACAGACTACTCAGTTCCACCATTGTAAATACAGCTGTCATAGAAAAAAGAATAAAATCTAGATTGCTAGTTAAGCTCACATATAATCTTTTGTTTTGTTTTGTTTGTTTTTGTTTGTTTCTTTTTATTATTATTATTATTATTATTGTTTTTTGTTTTTGTTTTTCCCCCCCTCCTGTTTAAATCCACATAATTATGGTCATTTTCTTTGGACAAAGATGTCTATTAAGACAGCTATTTTAACTAGGGAGTGGAGGAGTGAAGTAGTAGCAGCAGTGGAAAAGACATCTCTCTCTTAACACAGGTCTTAATTTTACTTTATAAAGGAAGTGCTGCCAAAATGTAGCGTCTTGTCCTGGTTTGGAAAAATAACATCTATTTAATCCAAAGTTCCTCCTGTGCTGGTATTTAAGCATCACATTTTGAGGCTAATTCAGGGAAGTCTACATGTCAGAAAAGAAACTAATCCTAGGATGTCCCCATCACAGATAGAAAAGTCATACCAAGTATGAAGCAAAGTTTAAGCCAAAGAATTGCTATTGCAAAATAAAAGTTCAGTCAAAACAGAGATGCGGGTACACATGCACACACACAAATCTGGTCTAGTATTTCAAAGCTTTTGCAGGAAATTAGGAAAATGCTATTGCACTCTCTCAGCTCATCTCAGCTATTAGCTTTCTACCTAAGCTTCAGTCACCATCGCTTCTGCCCACTAACAGTGGCTTCTGCCCACTGTTTAAAGAGAAGACAGGAGGACATGGAAACTATTTACATTATCTCAGACCTTTGCATACATCCACAAAGCTGATGCTTGCCTGATTTGCTGACAGTGCTGCTTATTGCAGAGGAGATCAAAACAGCCAAAAAATGAGCTGAATTTATACCCACTGTGAAATCAACAAGCAGAGGCAGTAGAAAAAAAAGTCTGTCCAGAAGATCACACCAGGATTAATTTTATTTATTTTTTTAATAGATTTACTTATATTGCTTATGCTTCCCCCTCTGCCTATGTATTATTAGCAGAAGATAAAACAGGATGGCTACAGTCACTGCGAGTGCTGAATTTTTAAAACTATGGAAACAAACTACTCTTGAATAACCTTACAATACAGATGCTGAGATGTTGCATTTTCCTCCTCTACCAGCATACTTTATAGCAGTTTCTGTTGCACAAGCAACGAAAGAAAGATGAACAAATTATGTAGATAAAAATAAATTTACAGACATCTCCCACCAAATACCAATTTCCAAAAAGCTTAAAATATATGTATATATTGCTTTTACCAATTTCATGCTATCTTGAAAGAGCATTTGCAACTTTAAAAATTTCCATTAGTTTGAATTTGCTCTTTTTCTGCAAAATCGGAGAAGCCTCAGAGGAAATAAAGTTTTGCAGGAAGAACTGATAAAATAGGTATATCAGAACTGTTTTATAGAAATGTACACAAGAAAAATGAAAAGTGTTAAGTAGAATGTGTACAGTAAATACTTCCTGCATTTTTTGTTCACTTTTATGTGTTATAGACTTACAGGAAAAAAAACATATATATATTTTTTTTCTTTTTTTCCTTCTTTTAATACAGATCATGACCTTTACCAACGCAATCACCTGTGAGAGCTTTTTATATAATTCCCTGTGACTATCCTCAAGACAACTCTTCTCTACTACCCTGTTGGGTAAAGTAGTTGTCTCATCCTCACCTCCAAATCTGAACATTTCACCTCCAAATTTGAACATTTTTGTCAGCAACTCCCCTATATTCGAGTTGCACTGTTACTAGCAGCAAGAAGCTCTGGGTAATTTTCTGTTTATAATGCTCCAGAATGATCCCGTAGCAGAACACCTCTGAACAGAAATAAACAGCTAAACAAAACAGTGTGAAAAGGTAAGTTGCCTGTCACTGGCACTTAGATACAAACCAAGAAAGCCAGAAAATCCAGAGTTGCTGCCCTAACTACCAGCTCTTTGGGGAAAAACAAACATTCCAAGATAGGTTCACTTGCAGCAGAACCATCAGAGAAACCCACTTTTAATGGACTACAAAAACTAGAAGCAGGAAAGACTGTTTTACAGCAAGAATTTTAATAGCAGCATTTTAAAAAGAAAATATTAAATATTTATTTTGGTGAATGTTGATGGTCTGTGTGTATTGCTCCCTCTAGTGTAAAAATACAAAATCACAATCAACAAACATTGCAAAAATCACCATGTTTGGTAACAAATACATATAGATTTTTTAAAGTCATTACTCCCATTTTTTCCCTAAATATTTAAAACATGATTTCTCACATTTTAATACAAAAGAAACAGATTAACTTTGTTTCAGCTTCTGATCTGGGATTCTCACACTTTATTAGCTGGGGATGATCACACCAGAATTGACAAGTGAAGATGCAAATCTGCATGCTGTATTTACTGCTGTAACACTCCTTGAGAAAATAGTAGGATATCTTCAGATAGTGTTGTTCCCTTCTTTTTCCTCCACCAGAATACTAATTTGCATTCCACAATTATTGTACAGCTATTACTAGACCATGCTCTTATATGACACTAAGTTGTAGAGAAACACATTCTCAGATACATACGTACTTATTCAGCTACTGTATCAGGTTAAGCCCTAGAACTGGGAAATTCTAAACAGGTATTCATTTCCTTAAAACACACACCAGTGAAGAGTAGCAAGTCTGAGAAAATATTTTGTACTTGAAACCAACCTGAATAGCCACTGGAAAATACTTGACTTTGGCATAGGAGCATTAGAAAAGCTGTAGCCATTGCTGCAACCTCCTCGCAGACAATGTCCTAGGACAGTTTCCATCACGTGCACAAAAGAAAAAGTAACACAGCCTTCCAAGCCAATTTCATCAAAAGAATATGCAGTTTGCATAGGATGCTTAAAGGGCCTCTTTGAATCATTAATGTTTTCCAGCCCAGGATTCTCTCAAGATCAAGAAAAACTTTCTCCAAGAACTGATGGAGCTGCATCTGAAGATAAAACCAAGAAAATGAATCTTGAAGGCCTGAGCCAAATTCACACTAAAGCTTCCACTAATATTCACTTAAACAATTTGTTACTGAACAACAGAATTAAAGCTCCACTTTTATTTGCAAAAAGGAGCTCTTTCCCCCCCTCCAATGTTCCTATCATTGGAAGCACTTGAGAAATTGGGTAGCCTTCTGAAGAATCATTTTCAACTGTATTTTTGTTTTTAGACAGGTACTTCATGCTTCACAGATATCAGATTTACAAGTACAAAATTATCATCATCCTACTCCAAACTGCAATTACAGTTTTCCAGGGTCTGACAGATCCAAAAAAAAAAAATAAAAAAAAAAAATTATCTGCCTGCCATTCATTATTCTATTTCCCACACACTGATTTTAAGTATATTTGGTGGCCCAAGTCTGAAATATGATCTGATGCAGGCTACTCTCTTAATAAGCAAACCTAATAGACCAAAAATGGTTATAGTGTCTCAAAGTGTGAGCTCCATTCCCTTCAAAGGTAAGCATGGTGAAATGGCAGACGCTCCAAGTCATTACACAAAAGTACTAATTAAAGCAAACAACCATATTTTCGTTCTAGTTTTCTACCTGATGTGGCTATTGTTTCTATCACAGCAGCACACCTGTGATGCTCCTTACAAGATACCTGCCATCACTACTTCCTGCAACGCAAGGTTTATGGTCAAGACTGAGGAAACTGTTTGCTTGCTCATTTGTGAAATTTATCCAACTACTCTTTGTAATTATGAGAGTCCATTATAGGTGGTTGCTCTCAGCTAGTATAGCATAACTAGAATACCTACCACACAGAGGGCTCAGTAAGGATGATACTGCATGCTGTAGCATGAAAACAAACTGGATTCTTTAACTAGCTCCTCTTTAACAACTCAGTCATTGAGGAAAGACAATGGGCACTACAGCAAAATTTCAGGGGCTAAATTCAGGACAAAATTAACAGTTGAGAAAGAAATTTTATTTCAAGCTTCTAAGGGGGTATTACAAACAATAGAGAATAAAAACATTAAAAACTATTTAAAAAGTAATTGTCCCTTTAAAATAAAGACTCAAGCAGGTTTAACAATGAAGTATGCTATTCATGAAGTTTTAAAAAAAGATTTAAAAAGTATTGGTTTTGCTGTATTTGCTAATCCTTTATAAAAAAGCTGGGCATAAATACTTCGTGCATTCATATGCATTATTTGGTGTTTCATACTATATAACTTGGTACAGTATTTAAGATATCACTGCAAAAGAGTTCAAACACAGTGCATTTATAAATAATGGAGTCATTATAAATCACATTGCAAACATACCTTGCCATTTTCATTGTTACAAATTCAGTATTCTCAGTGAAGGTAGGAATAAAGTAGCTACAACAATCAATATCTTGACTTTATTTTTTTTTTTTAATATAAAAATGCAATTCTGGAAACCCACCCTCCTTCTTCCCCCTGCCCAAACATAATGCTTTACTTCTTAAAAATAAAAATAAAGTACTAATTCTATATACATCACATGTACCATACAAAAATGTATCCAAAGTTTCTATTGCTACCAAAGTGTTCTAAATTAAAAGTTACATAAATCCCCTCATTGGAAACAAAAGATTACAAGTTACAAAAAAAATCAAATTACACACAAACCATCAAGTTATTTTTATACAATTTCCAATACATTTTTCTCCCAAAGCAAGTTGTCTTCTCATGTGCCTGTATAAAAATGCATATCAATATATTTGTCAATTTTATTTTTCATTATAAAGCAAATTAATACATTTTCTACAATAAATAAAACACAGGGAGGCACATATATCAACAAAATAAAATCAATGGGAGATAAATGGGATATGGTTTTGAAAGAAATAATGTGCTTGCAGGCTTTAAGCCAGATTTGTTTAAAACAAAAACAATCTTAAGTTATTTTGGGCAACAATGGAGTGTTTTTGGTGATTTGCAAGTGATGTACATAGTATAATTTTTTTCTTGATGTCTTTCTCACAAAGTACCCTCCAAAATAATGCAACTTCCTTTCTTAAAATACATATTTGTAATTGTAAATTTACATCAATCTTAAATATGTGGTACTTTGTGCAAAGAGCAATGATTTACACAAACATTCAGAAGTCTTTTTCAGAAGCTACAGACCAAGAAATGATACAAGCAGCACCATATTGTATATGATTCAGGCAAACATATATTTGATGCCATTTTGATATTAGGCTTTACAATTCACTAAACACCTTAAGCTGGAAGATGGTGCTTAGGTAACTTAACCTTAGAAAGAAAGAAGAAAAATAAACAGCATGGAAACAAAAACCAACTCCCTCCCCAGCAAAATTATAAAAGGAATTAAAGAACTACTTCTAAAATCAGAATAAGTTAAGTGTTGAATATACATTTATGTACAATTATGAACACTATGAACAAGACATTTTAACAGGTTTAGTGGAAAATCCTCCAAACTACAACACGATAAAACCATTAATCAATATGGCAATGGTGATTTAGTAGAATTGCTCAACAATTTCAAGTTTGCAGAACTCAGCCACTGAATCAACAATTAAGGGGTTGTATCTTCAATACATTCTTTCAGACAAAGAGGTTCATTAGTAGAGTTCAAAGTCTGTGATATTTTTCATGCCTTGGTAGAATCTGTTAGTCAATATCACTGAAGTCACTGACTGGTTCTCCATGTACTCTACTCAGGTGATTCATAGCACGATCAAAAGCAATCCTTACTGCTTTTCGAATGCTTGAGTTGCGGCCTTCCATCATTTTTAACTTGTCTATGGTCTCATCTATCCCAAGGGGAACCATTTTGGATTTGGGAAGCCACTGCCTATAAGAAAAAGTAAAATAACTATGTTAAACGTCGAATAACATCACAAACTTTGTCCAGAACTGTAAGGGCTGCTACACCGTGTTTCCCATTTAGTGGGTCAGATTTGCCATTTTAAAAAAGAACAGTGGAAAGAAAGATGTAACTTGATAAAAGGAAGAAAGAGAAGTAGCTGAAAAACTTCCATAACTGGCAAAAATCAAAAGATCTAGTGGAAGGGGAAGACAATGTTTGTTTGAATATTATGTGAATTCTCCCTTCAGGCTCCACACAGCATATTGCTGATAATGAAAGAAACAGAAAAAGAGAAGGTTTCATGGAAAAATTAGAAAGAGTTAAGTACGTGAAGTGCATATTAGTACAATATTTAACTAGGAAGATTAAAAATTTAAAGAGAAGACACTTGAACAGATTGGAAGATGTGTTGTAATTTGGAAAACAATGATGAAAGCTGACAGACAAATACTGAAGACTATCTTTAAAAAAGAAAAGAAAATCTGTGTAGTTAATTTATCACGTCCATATCAAAACTGGCTTGTAGATCAAAACAAATAAGTTTATATTATTGCCTTCCCAACTGACCATAAGTAAGTATCTTCCAGTATGATACACCTTGGTCCAAGAACAGACTCAAATATTTTAACTTTATAGGTGATACATCTGTATGAAAAGGTATCTATAGGTAGGAATGTCTTAGCTTTCTCTTAGACTTAAGCTACAGACTTGAAGTTTTAAGTCTCTGTATTGAGCAAAGCATTTTAATAACATACCAACTTCTTTTGTTGTCAAAAAACAGTACTAAGAATAGCTTCTCATCTGATTTGGTCTGCATTTGTTCTCCGATTTTGAGTACATCCAGGGGTGGCACTGGTATAGTAACACCATTGTGATGGCCAGCAACACGAGGCATCTTGGGGTCAATAATCTATTAAAGAGAAGAAAGGAGAGCTCCTAATTTAAATTTTACATCTTACACATAAAAAAAAATAAATTAAATCCAGCCTATGTAACCTATGTTACAGTATTTCTGCAAAATTAGTCATACCTTTAAAATCTGAACGAAAAAAGAGCTCTTAACAGAATTAAAAGAAAAAAAAAAAAAAAAGGAAAAAAAATACCAAAATAAATTTCAAACATCTTGCACGTGCTATTTAATTATCAGAAAAGGCTACTCATTTTTCAATGAATTGTGTAGTGTCAGTCACAAATAAAACTCCTTTGCAGATACTTCACAGTATTAATAATTGCCCAGTTGCCACTGAGGAAGGGTTGTATTACTGGCTGTTCCATCCATCTCTTGCCCTACAAACTTCTATTATTTTGCCAGCTTCCCCATTGATATACATCTTAATTCACAATAAATGGGTTATGGGAACTAAGCCAACAGAAAGCTA
This sequence comes from Oxyura jamaicensis, assembly GCF_011077185.1. Classification (NCBI taxonomy): domain Eukaryota; kingdom Metazoa; phylum Chordata; class Aves; order Anseriformes; family Anatidae; genus Oxyura; species Oxyura jamaicensis. Next base: position 19,071,077 of record NC_048893.1, read on the forward strand.
GTAATTGCAAAGAGTTTGTGGAAGTTACAACAACTTTATTCTCTTGACTGAGGTTTAATTCCTCAATCAGCTCAGTACACAGAGAAACACTAGTGTTTACATAAAGCCGTGGACAGAAAGCCGTGCCTTTTGACACCTCCTAGTCATGATCAGCTTAATAAATCTAACACCAAACTGCACCATTCAACAGACAATCAAATTTTAAGCATCTGACTGAAGTGTGGTTGGGTGCACTGAAGGCACAAACTCAAGTGCTCTGAACCTCACCTCCACTATTTTTAACCTGATTCTGTTATGACTACACTTCCTGATCTCCCCAGTAGGTATACATTAAACCAGTCACATGACTATCCAATTTATCATATAAATCAAGCCATAGGATATGAAATGTTTTTATAACCCCAAATGCCTGAAGCCATTCAAACACTTTATAAACAACATTTTCTCTACAAACTCTTGAGTTAAGCATAACTGTGTTTATTTCTCCTAAAATAACATAGACACAACAGCTTTAAGTTTCCAGCATATCATTCACAACTAGAAAAAATTAAATGGTTTTATCCATAGAGTTGTTTTTCTTTTTTTGGTGTTTCTTTAATGAGCTGCTGAATTTGAGTATTTTAAAATTTGTTTTGCAGCAGAAAGTATCTCCTGAGTTCTAACACTAGCAAGATGTCTGTCAAATGCTTATCCAGTTGATCCTCTAAACAATATTGCAGTGACAAAGACTAGTAAGACAGTTAGGGTAACAGACATCATTGGGTCAACATCTGATATTGCAATAATTTTACAAAAAGGATTCATGTTAAAGCTGTAAAGAGAGAAAAGTAATTCACTTTTACTCAAGATAATTCGTAACTTCCCCTTCAGGCTGAGTTCATGCATCAAGATTTTTAAACCAGAAACAGTATTACTAGTGTACTGATGGAAAGCTGAGTACTCACCAGAGCTGGGTAAGAAGGATATCCACTGCATTTGGCCCATACTACTTTTAGAGGCTCAAGAACAGATGTTGCAGCATCAGTTGAAATCCACATACTGCTATGCCCAACTTCTAAGAACAAATAATAATTAATTATAAGATTAGTATTTTACAGAATACAACCTCAGACAAACCTACAGTTGTTTTCTCACCAGTATTTCATAATCATAAGAAATCAAATGTGTACCACTATCACCTTTATGCGAATACCAATAAAAAACAGGTAATGTTCGCAATAGCTCTTGAAATGTTACTAGTAGCTTCATCCAAGTTTGCAGATAAAGAAGCTTCAAGAAACTGCCTATCACAGAACAATTCTTAGAAAGCAAATGCCATCAGATTCTTATAATCCCTTTTCCTTTGAAAAAACATGAAAGAAAACAAAGTTATGGTACTCCAAAAAATCTGTTTGTTTTGAAATTATGACAAGCCTGTCAAATAGATGATGGTGTGAAAGATGGCATTCAAGATGCAAGTTGCACGATCTTTCCAAAGTGCTGGATATAACATATAACAAGATTAGCCCCTGGTCACTTACAGCACTTGTCTGATAAACATAAGAATATAAATGTGTTTATGTTCTAACTTGCTTTTTTGTCGTTGTTTTTCCTTTTCTTTTGATTTAAATCAGAACTATTTCTCTCTCTGTCTAGCCCTTTCCTGATGTAAAAAAGACCAACAGGATTCAATGAAACAGCTGCAATAGTGTTTTTTCCTTCTTAGGAGGCAGTGTAACAGAAAGTTAAGTTTATGTTACTGTTTGCTTCTACCAGAATCCTCAGTTTTCATCTCTGTTGCTTCAGTCACCACTGGACTGAAGCACGAGACTGGTTTACACCATTCAGTCAACTAGAACCACAACTGACTCCTGTCAAGAGACTAGGCAGAAGACAACAAGTTGCCCACTCAAGATGGAACTTGGGGTAGAGAAAGAATGAAGATGGGAATGAAAGGTCGTGACCTGTAAAGGTGAGGAAAATTTCTATGGGGAAACCTAACACCAAAGTATAGTTCAAAGGCTGCAGTTGCACAGCTTTTTAGGAGCAGGACAATACTTGGTAAAAGTAGCACTCTACTTGCCAAAAGAAAGTACATTCAATTCTTCCTAATTTGCTTCTATTTAAAATAGGCAGCGCTTATAATGAAATCTGACATGCAGATGTACATTCCATTTGAACATCAAGAAAATGGCTTCAAACCTTGCAGGAGTAGAAAGAGTGGAGAAAAAACACTTGAGCTGATCACTAACCAAAGAGGTCAGTCATTCTCCATAACATATTCTAGGTCAATTTCCAACCAAAGGCTATTCATTCAATTATAGCTTATTTTCAATCAGTAATGGTATCAACATTCCAAGAAAACACTGTATTGAAAAGTCTAAGCTTAGAGATTCACAACCCTGTAATGTGAGTTCTCAAGATGCAGTAATTCATAGTAATCTGCCACAACAGCTTAAACAAGATGCTAGATGCTTTTGAAGCTAAAAAAAATGTTGCAGGTTCTGTTGCAGCTGTGCGTATCAGAGGAGAAAGAGCACCAAATGCATTTTTTTACAGCGTTTAAGACCTTAAACAAGTGTCCCAAAGAAAACAGGGATGTTTGCCACCAATTCCAACAGACTTTACAGATGAGAACTTTAATCAGTGGATTACATAAAACCGTGGAAATAATGCAGTCTTATTTCTATTTTCTTTGTTGTTGTTGCTGAAACTGAACTACATAACCTTGGAAGAATTGTTACTAAACAATTTACGGGTTTATTTATTTGTTCCTTTCTGAATATTTTTAGAGGTCTTATTAGGATTTTCCTCACCTTCTCATTGAAAGCCATAGTAATATTCTTCAGATGAACAAAAACATAATACACTCAGAAATAATACATACAGGCACTCTTATACTTCTAAGACTATAGCTGAATTCATTAAATCTTGGACATTATGGAAACCATGTCAAATTCAGATGAACCATTTTGCTATCATCTCAAAACAATTGATCAAAACAATTTTTAACACCCCCCAAAAATAATTTAGGCAACTTATTTATTTCTCTGCTTTAATACCAATATGTTAAGTATTCCCAAGGTGGCTAGACATTGTCACGAATTTTTAGATTAATGTGTCTTTCATACAAAAACTGTTTTGAAAACGTGTACAGAACTGTACCTGATACATAAAAACAGTACAAGTCCTCTTTTTTGAGGGGGCAGCTAACAGAAGAAAGAAAAGAAACCTACATTATTCTCAGCTGTAGAGGTGATACAGAAATTAAGAAAAAAATATGGTATTTTAATGCAGAGTAGAAGGTCATACACAATCTCACTAGAGGAACACAGCAAGACTCCCTCAGAGACTTCTCGGCGGTATAAACAGTAGGGAAGAGTCCTAGAATATTTTCCTAGTAAGAATTTATTCCACATGGTGTTAAGGGTTTAGTTTACTATTGCTAGCACATATGATTAGTAGTTTTGTTTTATGCCATAACAACCCTTTATTTCCTCAAGCTACAAGAGACAATGCATTTAAGTTAGCAGTCATGACAATGTACTGCTGAAGATTTTAAAATAACAGTACTCACACTATCTGAAAACCAATACTAACAAAATACCAGACACCAGACTAAAGATCCTACATAGTTCAGGGTAAATACAAGGATGTCTCTCTAAACATTTCCTCCTCCCTTTGCAGACTTCCTACTCCTCACAAGTTGTTTTAAAAACAACTGCTGTGTTGTGGGTTTATTTTCCATGAGCATTCTCATAATGAAGTTGGTGAGTTTAACTTTTTGTGGGTAGATTGAGCAAAACACCCATTAGGTGCCAGTACTGCAGGCTTCACAACTTTAAGACACTTTTATCTTCAAAAACAAGAGTTAAGAACTTCAAAACCCAAAACTTCAAGAAATCTGCACAGCTTTCAGCAAGGACTAAGAGTTTTTTGGTAGTTCAGTAATGAACTTTGTTTTCAATCAGAAACTTCAGCCTCAAAGAATAAAGTCTTTTTTTTTTAATTTTTTATTTTTTAACTGAAACATGACCAGAGTAGTAAGAGTGCACAGCGTTTTTGTTTTGTTTTGCTCTCAAATTACTTAGAGGCAACTTTGACTTTAACACCTAAATCTGCAGATGAAGCCACAGATACTGAACATACTTAAGCTTCAAAAATACTGAGACCTAAAAATGAGCTACAATCTCTCCAGCACAGATGGATCATTCTTTAGCACAAGAATTTATACTGAGGCTTTCCTTTTATTGTTTAACTTTCGGCTGGACGAAGTGTACTTTCTGCCATGAATGACTTACCTTTTGAAATGAAGACTGTGCAGAGAAGAAAGCTATTTGAGTCAAACGGTGTGAGACCTTCCCTACAACCTGCCCCCCTCCCCATTTCCCATTCCTGTTTACCAGTCCAAAATTACTGAAGGGATTACAGCATCTAGACACTGCTGGAAAAGATACTGCCACTAAGTTTTACTGAGGAAATAAAAAAGTCTGACAAGAAGGTGGAAAAAGTAACTGGCAAAGATGGGGGACAAATAATTTAAAAGTTGAGATAAAAAGAATGAGAGGGACAGACTAGGAACTGGAGAGCTATACAACAATCTTGGATAAGGAACAGCTGAGCAAAAGGACTGGGCAAGGTTCAAGGAGGAGACAGGCAGAAGAATGTACTGCCACTTTCATCCAGCAAGTTCCCAACCCTGTAAAGGAAGTCAAGACCTACAAATCTTAGTGCACCTCTGTATACAGCAACTATTTATGAAAACCACTCATAACATGTCTCTATTCATCTTCCAGTGCTCCTGCATACCAAGGACAACAACCTATTAAAAACAGATGGTTCTCTTTGAAAAACAAGAAAACCTACCTAAGCCTACAAATCCAAGCCCCAGAAGTTGGACAGAATTGTAAGCTGTTTTTGAAACCTTAATTTATCCTCTTGCATGTATTTATACCTCAACATAGTCTTCAGGTTTCAATGTAGAGCATATTTTTCCATAATCTCCTTAACTTATTCAGTACACTAAGTGGACAGCATGCCCTACACTTGGCTTTGCAAGTTTAACAGCAGTCCTGTAAAATTGTTTATTTGAGCTACCATATTTCAGTGTGCATGTATGACAATGATTATATCAATCAGTCAGTGCAGAACTGCATCCTATTATAACCGTGGTATTACAACATAACATACCAGAGGTTTTGAGTTAGCATCTTGTAAATAAAGGACAGCATGACTGTAAGCACTGTGACCATTTCTAAAGCACATATACTCTGTCAAGCAGAGTTGCTTGTGACATTTTGCTAAGAATGGGCAAGATTTTGTTTTAGTTTATTTTTAAAATCCAGGAGTTTACTAATGAAAGTAAACCATGACAAAGTTCCAGTTCTGCACAGAAATAAGCAACACATTTCACTTCAGTCCTGCCTGTTTCTTCTTTATCTGCCAGTACTGAATGTATCCGGAATAATTAAAAGTATATAGGATAAATATATAACAGTATATAAAATAATACCACTTCTCCTTTGAGGCAGCTTTAGAATGTATTTGAGAACAGAGACAGAATTAAGATGGAACTTTGAGAGTTTGAAAAAGCAAGTACAGGAATTGTAAGTGGAAAGTGCTAAATGTAAGACCAGCCAGGACATAATAAGGAAAGTAAATGGAAAAGGCTTTCTTGTATAGTAGGTTATCATACAAATAAAGATCCTAAACCTCAGAGTAATGAAGCAATAGCTGAAAACAGATTAGCTGCAAGAAAGAAAACAAAACAGATTCTACAAGGAGGAAAGAACAGAGTAAGGCAAAAAGAGTCAGATAAAAAGCACTGGAAAGACATGAAAGAATCCTGGATAAGGTGAGAGGAACTGTAAGTGCAGGGACTAACAGCAGGCCTGTTAAACATGGCAAGTTTGACCCCTAACTGCAACACTGTATTCTACAAACAGATCTACTAACAGATGAGACAACCTACTTAAATTTTGCAATACAATTAAAAAATTTTAAAACAAAAGAAAGGCATATCACCAAAACATAATTCCCTGAAATATGGTAACCTGTTATACTGAATTCTTAGAAATTCTTGCTTTATTCCATTTTTTTTTCCTGAATCAAAATGGACTATGTCTTACCCATCTGTCAACACATTTTTGCAGAAGAGTGTATAAGGCGTAAACTCTAAAACAAAAAAAAAAAAAACCAAAATGCTAATAGAACCACAAATAGCATTGAAGTACAAGTTCTACTTGTATTACCAGAGTAGGCTAACTCCCTTTAAATACCACTTATTCATCAAAACAACATTAGATGCTATTCTTTTTTCTTTAAAGTTTTAAAAAAGTTGAAAGCAGAATCTAGCATTTTCTATCATGCTAAAAACATCACTTTCAGAACTCTTATATGTCTTTCAGCAGAGAAAATAACGTTAGAATTTCTTAAACTAACAGACAAAATATAGTTGCATAGTATTATTAAGAAAATAATTATTTATAAATAGCAGTTACCAGCTGCAATTCTTGCTGCTTTGGCATAGTTTCCATTTTCAATGCATGATATCAATTCACTTCGATCTTCCAATGTGTGTCTTCGTATAAGCGCTGGTTTACCTTTACCACACTTTGGTAGACTGAAACTGCAGAAGTACAGATATTAAAGACCATCCCTTGATAAATTAACATTACTCCCTACAAATGAAGACTCTGAACAAGAATTTAAAATCATACATGGTAAAAGTCAGAGCCACAAACTCCAATGAATTCCATATAACAAAAAAAAGTTAACCACCACAAATCTACAGAAGTTCATGCACTTAATTGGTTTGTTATCAGCAAAAGACAAGCAGCATGCAATTGCACTTCAACTTTAGCGCAGGTTATACACATTCAGCATATGAGCATCTGCACCATCTCCAGTGTTAAAAAATGAATACTGGACACATAGAAACACATTCCCTCTGCTCCAATAGTCCTACTAAATAGAAAATGCAATTATTTTCTCTTTCACTTTTCATTAAAAATTCAAATCTTTCACTTGTGATAGTAATGTCTATACACAAAGTGAGACAATTGTTCTTAAGAGTCTTATTGTACACCTGAGTTCTCTTAAAGAGATCAAAGAACGTGAACAGTAGTTATTCTAAGTCGTATCCCCAATATATCACATTCACAAGAGGCCCATTATTAAATTCTCTTTGTCCTGAAAGCCTTTTTGATATGAATGCATTAACACCACTCCCTTAAGCAATTTAATACCAATCATGAACAAATGAACTAGTCTCTTCTTTAAAAAACAACACAAAAACTCCCTCCCCATACAAACCCACAGATTTATCCTATACTCCTGTATGCCCTACCCTACTGTAACAAGCTCTTTCTTCTATTACTTATTTTCAAACTTTTTCACATCTCTCATCACATCAACAACTGAAAGTCGTGTACCATGGCCAACCATATTTCTAGGCCAAGAGAACACATTAGCAACTGTCATTCCATGGATCCAAATGAACCCATTCGACTCCACTGCCATGTTACTTGCTCAACTCTCATAGGCCAGGACTGGAGATAGTTACTTGAGTATGCTTTTGGAAGATGGTGCACCATTGGTGCATCAGTGCATGATAGAGGTGACCATTCTGACAGTCCTATCTTTAACAATGGACTTCACAGAGAGACAGTCAACAGTTGGTACTGTCATCACTGCAGAAACTATCCAGTGGTCTGAATCACACAGACAACCTACAGTTTCACAGCTGCTGAATTTACCTTCCCTACAGAGAAGACTCAGCTTTGGAGATTGCTCCCTGTCCCCATCCCCACTGATTAAACACACACATTTTTAGCGTTCAGGAGGACTGTGAAGGCAATTAAAACTCAATTCTACACAAACATGTATATGTGTCTTTACATCTATATGTATTTATACAGAGCAGAAGAGCAAGACAAGTGCAGTCAAGTATAAAGTGTGCCTGGATCTGCAACAACCTGAATAAAACAAAGGAATACTAGCAATCCTAGTAAGTGTCTCACGTTTAACACACCACTGAGAAAATTAAAATATATTCTTTTTTTCTAAAATGTATTCAATCCTGCAATGTGGGTCACAAGCAGCACAGAAAACTGACATATTCAACCTCAAATTTGTATTTGATATTCACAGTTTTACCTGGTGTTACACAAAAGACTGTTACTAGATGAAATACTAGATTCTGATGCACAGCGACGACGAGGTTCAACTTTTCTCCCCGGAGTATCGTCTAATACTCTCTCTTTACTTCCATCTCCAAAACCATTTGAGAGACCTACAGCACAACACAGAAATAAACTGCATCAAACTGGAAACAAACATAACATTTCATTAACAATTTTATATACACACACATTGTGTAATTATTGTTCTGTACCTCTTAAGTATTTTGATGAAAAAGAAAGAACATGAACATTAACACAATATTTCATTTTCAAAACACAGTATTATAAATAGTAGGATCCTGTAGTCCAGTTTTTAAAGTTAGGATGGAAATTTAGGTAACACAAAAAAGGTGAAGATTTCAATATGGGAAATGCCAAACAGAATATCAAATTAGTCTCTGTATGTAATGTTTCCAACATGTAGTACATTAGGACAGTCAGGCTGCAGAAGCTGGGTAGAAAAACCAAGGAAAAAAATGTTACAAACCAGAGACAGATTTACCAAGTCAACAGAAAATTCATTTGAAAACAGGGTTACAAACATCAGAACTACTGAAAGTCCTTTTCAATTACTGAAAGCAAAAAGTGGTAGGGATTGAAGCTAACTAGCTCTTCCTGAAAGAAGTCCTTCCATTTTAACAAATTCAAATTAACATCATGTTTTGATTTGGGATCAAAAATCAATAATACACATTTTTAAAATTATTTTTTTCCACAATCTTTCTCCTGATACAAGTTCAGATATATCTGAGGATACTGTATTTTTACTTCACAACTATAATGAAAACCTAACAGAAAGCTTCCAATGTAAATTTACCCATTGTAAATTTGATTAAAACAGACCAATGAAGTGGTTTAAGCTAACATTCTGAAGAAATTTCCCAAAGGAAAAAAAAACATAACTTCTTTCTGTTTTCTGAAAAATTATTTTTTTATTTTTTATTTTTTAATAGAAAGTATCCAACACAGACTCCAGGATATCATCAAAAATGAACTGACTTAAAACAACGGAACCACCTTCCAATAAGCTACCACAAGCTGTAGACCACAAAGAGAATAAAATTTTAACCTGAACTCAATTCTGAGCACGCTTATTTCCTTACAACAAATTAAAGTTTTTAATTCTGTGTGTATGACCTATATGCTTCTCATAATGCAAGAAAGAACTATCCAACATAGCCATCCTATTATCAATCTTAAAAGTAATCATAATCTTTCTTCATTCAGACATGGTTATTTAAGCTTATGTATCTTCATTCACTTCACATCTCTCCACAGGGCATTGAAATAAAAGCAAATTATGATAGACCTCCCTTTATTAAGTTCTAATTGTTTCAGTTTGTCTGTTGCAAAGCCCTGCATAAAGGATGGCAACTATGAACTTTAGCTTATTAAGTTACTTTGTATGATCCAGGCATATTTCAAAGTGTTTCCTATTCAATGATCCCACCCAGAAGACCTTCCCTTTCAATTAACAGTTTTAATATTTTTTAAGAGAAAGGGAAGACTTTATTCAGTAATCTGAAAGATTTAAATATGAGCATTCCCTTTCATTAGCATTTACTTTACACTGTAGATTTTTTTAAGAGTGCTTTTTAAGTCCCATATTTGCTCCTAATTTCCTATACAAAAAAAAAAAAAAAGATAAAAGTTTGTATCGTTTTGAGTGTTCAGACGGCAAACCTGGTGCTTTTTTAATATTAAAAAATATTAATTTTGTTCTCATTGGAAGCAAATCAGTACAAATAGCTGGGGATTAAGTAGGAGCTCTGTCCTAGCTCCTATGTTGAATGACCTGTTGAAACAGAATAGGCTTTATGAGAAAGCTTAAATTCTCCTGTAAAACTATCATGGTACACTTTATATAGCACATAAAATGAAAACCTAAACAACTTTACAGGAAAGATAAAAAGGTGATCTTAGGTCTCTACAAGTAACTGCTCTATTTTTAGATATGCGAGGCCTATTTTTCAAGTAGAGTGTAAAAACTGTTTCGTTTTCACCCTGCCACAAGCAGGCACCTAGTTAATATACATCAACCAAAGAAACAAGTTAGTTACATCACAGATTTCATTTTAATTGTACAGACAGGTCGAGTAAATATTGCTACCAGAACCAGAGCAGGGCTCAGGTTCCCAATGGACTGAGAAAGTGAAAGAAATGCATGATTAACCTCATAAGAAGATGTATGAAGTGTTCAACCACGTGTACCCCAAATACAACTTGGCTATGTGTCTGTGTACACTTGTGCTGTATGTGTACGTATACCCAGGACAAAAAAGATCAGGGGCTGGCTTCCCATTTTGATTGCTTCAGTAAGTTTATGATTGTGCTGCCACTGAAAGGGATGGTTTAGTGGTCTCAGTCCCTTGCAACGGTTTCCTCTCATCTTGATCCCTGTCAGTATGAAGAAATGTGAGACCACGTATTGAACTACTTTTCAGCAACGCACTGGGAAAAGCAACCAAGTAACTGCACAACTGCTGATGTTGAGATACAAGGGAAGCAACAGGAACATACAACTATAACAATTCCCATTGTTATACGTGTCTCTGCACTGGCAGTCCAGTTTAAACAGACTATATCAGAAGTTTAATGACTCATTTACTTCACTAATGTAGGTTTTGAAGACTACAGTAATTCCACCTGTCCTCCCAACATATTTCTCTCTCGCTTGTGGAAGTATGAAAAATGAAGAAAATGAGACTATCAGCAGAAGCATTTTTGCTGCATATCAAGCCCTTAATGCTATCAGCTTACATAGTCCAGGAGACTCAGATTACACAGTCTATTCTTCAGAAATTGTAAGGAATATGCAGAAATTGTAAGAAATGTGTAGTATTTTAAGAAAGAAAAACCTCAATGCTTAGTTTAAGTGAAACACACATACCTGGTCACACAGATGCAGTGGTCCCCAAGTGACCTCAACTTGACAGGAAAATCAGGCAATTAAATTTATGTGCTTTATGGTATCACTGATATGCAAAAAATAAATATACTACATTTAAATGCTGAAACTGGGAATGTGTTTTTGAGATCATCATAAAACTTCTTCTCTCAAGAACCAAGAAATACCCAATCTCCTCTAGCTACTGGAAGAGGTAAGATTAGAGAAGATTCCCAATTCTTTTGAGGAATTTAAAAATTTTTGGCTCAAAAGATATTACTAAGAAGGTCAAATAAAGAAAATCCATAAGAGAAGTAACTCAACCCGCTTTTACCTAATAGTAGCCTGGGTAACTTTGCAACAAACCAGTGTGAGCCACTCAATCAATTTTTCCAAGAGCTCATGACTGTGTTAGACTAAATGAGCTAACGTGGACTAGAACTTCATTAGGTAAGGTACTAAAGTTCTTACACACACACCCTTCACTAAAGCTTGAGATTAAAAATAAAAATAAAAATAAAAAAATCCCCCAAATCAAACTACGACCTATCTATCATTACTGGATGATTTCGTTTTAGTTTCTCCTCTACTTTTAAATTTCTTCAAAAAATAATTCAAAGGCAGAACTCTTTTTTTTTTTTTTCCTAAAAAATAAAAAAAATCACAAATAATGAAGTTTGCTATCAATCTTAAATGCAATTTAAAAAGAAAAGAAAAAGTCAAAGAAGATCAGCTTAATAGTTGTTCAGAGGTTTCTCTCCGCCCGGAAAACTATGTTTATCATGGAAAGTTTCAGCTTCCTAACAGTAGTAGTTTGTCCTTAAAGTGTAGTCAAAACTTGGGCTGTCTACGTCAAGCAAGTTAGAATCTTCTTGTCCATACCACATTAACATAAGCTGGGGGGGGGGAAGTAACTCCAGAAAGGAGGCAGAATAAGTTTGCAAAAATGAAAGAGGGACAAAACCCAGTATAGTTCAAGGAGCAGCATACTCCATGAACATACAAAATGCTACCACGTAACACAGAGCTGTGCATTTTAGACTGCAGTCTGATTTTGTAGTTCTGCTGAAACAAAACTAAAGAAGCAGAACTTGTATAAAAATATTCTAAAGCAATTAAAACTGTATTATGCATAGCCTGCTGCAAAGATAAGCATATAAAAATATAAGATGACGTGCTATTAAAGCCACAGCTGAAGAGCTGAGAAATTAAAAAAAAAAACTAAAAACAAACAAACAAACAAAAAAACAGTTAAATAATTTCAACCACCCAACAAAGTGGGAACATTCAAAAAAATGCCTTACACAGTCACCAGCACTTATATAACACTATTTTGGTTGATTTTTACCAAGCAAGGACTAATCAAGTCCTGACTTGTGCACTTACCCAGCATGAGTAACATTAGTCTTCAGTAAAATATATATATATATATATATCTTTATGTGTATATATATATATGTAAGAAAAAATTGTATTTTATTAGAACTACATAAATGCACAAAATAAGTAGAGCATTCTTTTGTATGTTTTAGTTCTCCAAGGAAGATCAAACTGGGTGTTTGTGCAGGGAAGAAGATGAAGATGGAGCGCTCTGAACTAATGCGCTCTCACAGAGCACATCTGGGGAATAAGAACGCTGGGACTGGTAAAAATCTGCGACCAATTTGAGTCACATATACTACAACATGTACAACTTTATAACTTACGGAAATGGGGCAATATATTGAATGAAGAGCATAGTTTCATATATGTCAAAGACTTCCTCCAACAGTGTTCTTTTTTGTTTGTTTGTTTTAAGGATGCCTGGTGTCTCCAACATGATCCAAAATAATTACTTCAAATGTAATTGTCTTTCTGCGTTCCAAAATGATCATTTAATTGGATTCCATTCCATGTTGAGGATAACAGAAAATAATTAGGATCCAAAGAGATAAATACCCAGCATGATATTAGTTAGTATGAGAACCTGGAAGACAGTGAAAAAGCCATTAAGTCTCTCTGAAAGGAAACAGAGCCTTTAAATAAATAAGCCATCCCTACATCAGTGTCAGAGACAGAACGATACAAGTGCTCCACGTATTCTAATACTGATTCTCAGCTTAAGTTTCAAAAGGGGAAAACTAGATTAGGACTTTGATTCAGTCCTCTTTGTTGAAAAAGAAAATATATGTAAGTCACTGAAAGCACAGAATACAATCTCCAAGTGCATGACATGCACAAAGAACATGGTATGAAATGCATCTAAAAATCCCTCCAGTAAGAAGTAAAAAGGGGATGACCCTATTTTAAGAGGATTTACTTACATAGGTATGCACAGAGAGGGTAGAAGAATACTTTAAGTTAATGAGTAATCAGAAGCTATTGTATTCTTAAACACAAATATTGAAAATGTGCATATTATAGCAAGAGGAGGGCATCCACAATGTTTTTAAAAACTGAACTTCACAGTAGATCTGTAAATGCCTTTTTCCATCAGGAAACTCTGGAGTGGAGTGAGAGTATTAGAAACAATTCTTCTTTTCAGAATATACAGACAGATATTTGAGCGTGTCAGAGTTTACATTCCTTAACTCGGTTCTAACAGTAAGCAGACAAAATAGGAGCCAGTTATTCTTAACATGAAGATGAGAAATTTTGGGGTCACAAGTCCCCTTGGAAATAAAGTTTTTAAAACTGAAGTTGTTCAAAATTTTGTTTACAGACAACTGTTCAAAGATAGCAAAGAAAGCTCATTGTGAGCCCTTGACATGGAACCTACACACTGAAGAGCAGCAGCTTTCAAGACCCTAAACAGAAAATTCCACTTTTATTGGTTTAGGTAACATGTAATGAATACCGCTTAGGGGCTCACAGAAGAGTCAGTTTGATATGTTTCAAAAGAATGCTTAAGAATTCATCCTGTATTTACTAATTTGCTTTGAAAACTGGGAGTAAGAAGTCTCTCTGTCTGCTAAAACAGCTGAATGCGAACTGTACAATAGAAGGGAAAACTGATCAATATTTAATAACTTCAACTTTCAAAAGACAAGGATTATCTGTTGCTCTTTTCACTGCAACAATGGCATTACTGTATTGTAAGATGAGTGTTCAAGACATTTTAAAATATACAATTGAAAGGCAACACTAACGGAAGAGTTTGAAAACGTTCCAGAAAAGAAGAAAAAAATATATATATAAGCAGAAACATAAAAATTGTTTTAAAATGAGCATCAGCTGTTCTGGTGGTATAGAAAAGACTGATGACAGCAGTAGTAGGATCACTAAAAGCCACAAAAAGCATAAGTACAAGCCAAAGGAATTTAAAATTCACCAAAAATTTTGATTATTTAGTCAGGTCTAGTTGATACAATTTATGATGTGTAAAACACACACAGATGTGAAATACAAGGCTCAAGAGCCTGAATGACACGTAGATCTATGATATGTCATTCAGGATAGAAGAAATACAATGACCATAGAAAATCATTAATATTTGGGAATATTTACTTCTGGTTATCTTGGCCAAGACTACTTATGAGAACTTAAGATCAGTTTTCTATATTCACATCTAGCCGATGCTCACATCTAGCAACTTCTGAGATATATCACAAAAAATGAGAACTGAATGGGCATTATTAAAAACTGAAAAAAATATTTTTTTGTTCTTAACTTATATCATGAAAGAGCATGAACTTTGCCTGTCAACTGATCTTACATCAAAAACCTAGTGCTCAGCAGTCCTTTGGAACTGCCCAGAAGCACCTACAAAAGCAGAATATTTCATTTCCTAAGAAGTTCTTTTTCTTACATGATTATCTTAAGGATTTTATACAAAGCTTTCTATACACAGCTTTTACCAACACAATTATTTCTTCCCTCTTTGAAAGTAAATGTTTCCCTTTAACTGGGGGAACACAATTGCTAGGCATGTTATGAAAAGGAAAAGAAACAGAGCTCTCTTACATAAGCATGTCCAACAATCCTAGTCTATTAAGAAAAAAAAAAAAAAAAAAGCACGCCATTTACCATGCATTTGCCTTTTATAACTGTTTAGAAAAATTGATTCTTAATTTCTGCCTCATTCCAGAACAGTGAGCAGAAACTACAGCTTCCTCTACGGACGCTGAAGGAACTATGTCTGGTTACTTCAATGGGAAACACAGAAGAGAGTTATCAATTAAAAATGCCCTAAAAAAAGAATTTGGAAAAAAAAAAAAAAAAAAAAAAAAAAAAAAGCAAAATACCTATCTCCAGGACTATCTAAGGGATTCTCAACCATATGTGCCACTTGATACCATTTTTATTTGCAAAGCCTTACAAATACTACCCAGAAAAAAACAATCAAAAAGTGAAGAACCGGATTCAAGAACAACATTCTGATTCTTCCCAGTATCTTCGTGTTGTTCTGGTAAGCAAGTATACTCAAATTTTTGCAGGAAGCACATTGGTCACCACCATCACTTCCGTTGCTCTCTTGTTCCATATTCTTGCAATTATTCTTGCATGTATAATGTACAAGCATACATGTACATTATACATGACTGGAATCAATTTTTTTTGTATAGTAGAAATGGCCAGGGTACATTTATGCTTCCTAGCAGTAGCCTGCATAGTGTTGTGCTTTGTGCTTGTGGCTACAAGGGTGCTGAAAATGCACCAATGTTTTGACTATTGCTGAGCAGTGCTGGCACAGCATCAAGGCTGGCTCTCAAGGCCAGCAGGGTAGGAGGGGGCAATAGGTGGGGAGAGAAAACTGCTGGGACATGCTGACCCCAACTATCCCCTAAAGGGATATTCCACACCATATGATGCCAGCACAGCAATAAAAGCTAGGAGAAAGAATAAGGAGGGGGAACATTTATTATGAATGAGTTTGTCTTCTGAAGCAACTGCTATGCATACAGGTTCTGCTTCCCAACGACTGCCTGAACATCACCTGCTGATGGAAAGTAGAGAATAATTTATTATTATTACTATTCTGCTTCTGCATAGGGCCTTTGCTTTCCTCTTATTAAACTGCATTTATCTCAACCCACAAGAAGTTTTTTTTGTTTTGTTTTTCTCATCTTATTTTCTCATCCTATTCTTTTAAGGAGTGGGAGTGAAGGAGTGTCTGGGTGTGCAAAAAGTCAAACCCCCACAACTGATTGCATTCTCCTTGCAGAATGTTATTGTAGTAATAGTGTAGTAATATTGTATTGTCAAGTAGTCTACCTTAATTTCACAGAAGTTTATTAGATTTTTCTGTCAACATCTGGTGTTCAACGCATCTTCAATCAGCATTCATATTTAAAGCAAATAATGCTGCCTGCCTTCTTCAACAAACCTGTGAGTTTTACCATCGTAGGAGGGGTCCTTGTCAAACAAACAGCTGAAAAGCAGTTACATAAAAATGTGTAATGTTACACAGCTACTTGCTACTGATTTGATCAAGTTCTGTAAGACAAGATGGTTAGGTTATAAATTCCCATCTCCTTATGGTGACTGACACATAGGTCAACCTAACACTGAAAAAGACTGTAGATGTTTTATAATCTTGAGCAATTACTGGAAAACAAACAAACAAACAAACAAAAACAATTCTTTGTCATATAGTATCCTCTCTGACATATCACTGTTTTTACTAATTTTTTCCCTGAAGTATTAGTGGAATCTATTACAACAGCTCCTATTGTGATCTTGTGATCTAGCTACAAGAACTTCAAAGAATAAACTGAAGAGTAGTTTCATGTGGGAAGACAGTGAACTAATAAACCAAGAACAGTAAATAGTTAAGTGTCTTCTGCATATATCCCCAGATTTACAGGATTAAGTTAATGTTCTTCTCCTAAATCTACTGGAGATAATTGCTGCTACTTTGAAGATACCAGTGTCATTTCATCAACACTATGATTATGTGGAGGATTATGAGCATTTGAGGAAAAATAAGAAAATTTAGTTTTAAAAGACCAACACTGTATTTTCATATAGCATGGAGCATCAAAGTGCCAGTTCCCAATCGCTCTGTCTGTGGAAAAGATTGTGTAGGCATTTCTATCTGAAAAGCATGCATAAGCATACATATACAATAATAAACAACATCACAATTCAATTGTCATCTCTGCTGTATCGTTTCTTGCAATAACTATTTCAATCCTACTTGGCTGAAAGAATCCCTACTTCTTATCTGGCATTTCCAGTCAAAAAGGAAATCTTGCCTGAGGTCTGACTTGAAAGGGCAAAGTGAAACTCTTCCCAGGCATTTTCAATAAATCAGCTCAGAGTAGAGATTCTTCTTTGACAGTGTATTGTGTAACTGCCACAAATGATTTTCTAAACATGTTTTCCTTCACGGAAAGGAGTCTTCAGGACATGAATTTCCTTTTACTTCCAATTTTCAACTTTGTTTACGGTATTGCCTCAGCAGAAACTTTCATCATTCATCTTCCTTCTGACTTCATAAAAACATTTTGAACCTCTATTTTTGCAGAGGATATAAGTCCAACACTCTACAGTGGCAGGATCCCCTCCCTCCTCCAAGTCATTATGGGGGATTTTTAGAATCAGACAGAATAGACACAGAAAGACTGTGCAATCAAAGGAATGATTGAAGGCTGACAAAACACTAAGACATTCCTGAATTTTGCTCTATCAAAGCAGAAAAAGCTAGAAAAATACAACAAATGGAGGATTATCAATTTACCATTTATGGGTTTACAATTTAGTATGCTGCGTTTTCTACTTCAGGTGAGTAAGAACCATTGTACAGGAGAAGAATGAAAAGCAATGTGTAACCAACTGATATACGGAGTGATCCAGACTTAAGAATTACATCTCAATATGGACCAATTGAGAGAGCGTGTATGACACAGTGAGAGAATACACAACATCATGTTCCATAACTCTTCTTTATGCAGAACATCCCTTCATGTTTGTAACCATATAATCTTTTCTCATGTGGGGAAAAAACAAACAAACCACTCTTTAAGAGAGGGTGTTTCATCTTGTGGGGACTGTCTCCCCCTCTTTCCACTCGTATTCAAACAAGACACCTGTATTTTTCACTTCCATGTTCATTGCCTGAAGTTACCACTGGAGTCATATTCATTTTTTATCATCATCCATCTCTTAAATCACATCTGTAGGCAAATTATGTTCTAAGGAGGTCAAAAATAATGGTGATCTGTATAAAGATGATTTGATGAACTCGGCTACAGTACATTCCTGATAGAAGGAACTCCATAATATCAAAGTCTGAATTTTAAGGTAGGTCATCTACAGAGCCCCACCACCACGGGAAGTGTGCTCTTAATTCATAAGCATAATATGGATCTCAAATTATTTATTTAATTTTTTTAAAATACTTTCAATAAACCCCTCAGTTCTCATCCCACCATCTGCATCACACAGAAAAATGAGTTAAGTGTTAAATGCCGCAGACGAAGCACAGAGGGGACTATGACATTTTATTTTTTAGAAAGCCAAACCTGGGCCAAGAATGAGCTAAGCAGTCTGAAAAAATGAAATGACAAAATATAATGAAACCCTCCACAATTCTTACAGCATCAAAAAAAACAGAAGGGCATCTACAATTTTTTATTATTATTATTACAACAGAAGATTCAGTTATACTGATCGTAGAAAACACAGCAACTCCAGGTTGGATGCTAATAATGGTCTTTTATGCAATTCAAAAGATAGCACTTTAAAAAGATTAACAGGTTTAAGACCCAAGAAAAGTTTCTAAAATTGCATACTTTAGCTTATGCATGCACAAACTCCACAGAAACAGACCATTTATCCAGCTGTTCATCAAGTCCTGCTGCTCTTGACTATGTTGCTCTAAAGAACCAGTAAGCAAAAGAATTTTTAATGGTGAGAAAGTTAATATCGTACTTTAGATGCAATCAACCAAAAGGAGTATTTATGCTTAAATGTTGATGTAATTGTTGACTGGTTTAAGATAGTTTACATTCCTGTCCTCCTTACTCATGCACTTATTTTATTCCACATGTATTACAAAATCCTACCCTATTTCTCAAACATTTTCAAGAAATCCAACTAACAAAAAATTTAGTAGGGCTGCAAGAATTATTGTCTGAAGCATTAGTGTGCCAAATACAAATAAAGACAACACAAGCACTATTCCCTCGCCCGCCCTCCCTCCCCCCCCCCCAGTCTCCCACTGTTCTAGGTAATTTGTTACAGTTTTACGGTGGCCTACCACCCCATTTTAAAAAAGGCAATTTGTCAAAAGCAAACAAAAATACACTAACATTTCCACCTTCACCACAAAACTGTTGGCAATATTCTAGTCAAACTTAGCTTTCTCAGCCTCCTTGGTAATTATGTATTGCTGTGCAGTCTGATTCTATCCTGACAACTTAGCAGTCGAGCTCCTGTAGTCCCCATATCTGTACACTGAGAAATATAACAAGCCAGGGGACAATTCCTTTCAAGCCTTCACAATCTCCAATGCTTTGTTTGCATTTACACCTTAAAATATTTCATGCTGTGAAACTTCCTGGAGAAAGGCAGCTGAAGTTTTTGGACATCACTAAGTGCTTAAGTATCTAAATTTCATGTCATATTTTACAGGAAGCAATCAGTATGCATCTAAAGAAAAAGAAAAAAAGTAGATGTAATTCAACATATAAAGAGTCTCGATGTGTCCACAGTTTTAGTCAAATTACTGCATTTTACTTATGAAGATACAACAGATGCTGCCATTCTCATCTATGATAACCAGACTTTAATAATTTTGTTTTCTGAATTCATTTTTTTTCCCCACTCAGCTAACTCTAGCTTAGAATGTTCTTTAGATAGAGAACATAAGTTATGTTCTTAGATGTGTATTTCCTACTTTCATCTCTTTCATTTAGAGAATGGTGATTGGATTCTGTGCATGTCAGCTTGGTTAAAATTCAGGGTTCATTTGTCCTCCAGAGTTGAAAATTGAACAGAAATCATTTTGAGGAATCCAAGAAACAACATGAGTTCTGTTTTACCCCAAATACAATCTCTGTCCTTATCACACCAAATAAAATGGATTAAGTGTTCATTACTACAATCTGAAACATATCGCATACAGGTGGAATCCATGTACTTGTTACTTGAAAACAATTCTTAAGTGCCAGAAAATATTTTGTACTGGCCAGGCAGAAATAAATTTAGGCCAACACTTACTAATAGGTTTATAATGGTATAATTATGTCTGTTGTACACTGACAACTACATGGAAAGCAGTTATTACAAAATTATAATCTCCCCTCCCCTTCCAAATCTGTGCTTTTTTCCATGTTACTCAATTCAGTGATCCATGTTTTAAATACATGCTTACATCTGTTTTCCCTAAGGAAATCTGTGTAGCTTGAAGTGTGAAGAATACTGAGTAACTAGAGATACACCAAATGATTACTGCTGCCTAGCCAAAAAGTAACAGAAAACTGCACTGTAATAGTCATTGTTTGCAATTCTAAATCTATGGGAAGTTAAAGTGTTTGCTTTAGAATAGCAAATTTTAAATACATAGCTTCTGCTTAAAATATAGAGCACAAACACTAAGTGTAAATTACTATCCTACATTTATGAAAAATGGCTGATAAAACCAAGAACATCTTTAAAAATTGAGTTGAGCCTAATTTATCATTTTATAATAATCAAAAAGCATCTTAAAACAGTCACATTTCCCAGGATTTCATTTGGTTGATATTGATAAAAGCAAACTTTTAAATGCTTCATAAAATCTCTCATATATATTGATCAGCTTTGATTTTCCTCGGATGTAATAACTGCATCAATTAATTTTCTGACATTAACCTGACCTTATGAAAAGGATTAAGGTTTATAACAAAAAGCACTCTAAGTATGTGATACTTTAGGAGGGTCACTGAACTTGTAGCAGTTAACTTCTGACACACCAGAACTTCAAGAAACATAGAGCGATCTCAGATGTAACCAAAACTGCTGAAGTAAAACCTCTCTTCTTTCTGAAATTGCTAGACACTATACAAAACAACAAGAAGATGTATCCAGTACGTATAGGAAAATTTTAAACACATCTCCCACAGTACGTAGTTTTCAGTTTACACATAGCAACCATGGAGAAAGATATATATACTTATGCGATAATGCCCCAGTAGAAAATTATTGCTTCACATTTTTTAAACAAGGATCTAAATATAAATATATATTTTTTAAAAAAGTTAGTATTTCAGTAATTGCTTTGTGTACAAAACCAACAACATAGGGGACACCATGCCTAGAAATCTGTGGACCAGTGGATCCTGTATTTGTCTTTCTCACAACTACCTAGCAAGCACACCAGCCTCAACTGTACTTTAAGAGAGAATAATAGCAGGCAGTCTATGACAATACTGAAACGTCAGACAAAGTAGGTATGGTTTCACCTAACTAGGTAGGCTTTGGAGTCTTCTTCTGAACTTCATGTAGAAATACGTGAATGACATCAAGGTGGGATACCTTGAGGACAGGATAATGCAAGGGACAAAACAACAAGGCATCCCTTAAGAATGAGAGAGAGGGGAAATTAAATTAAAAAAAAAAAAAACAACATTGGTAAGGAGGAAAAGATGTGACAGCAGACAAACTCCACAGCAGTGCCTGACCAGCAACGACATGCAGCCAGCAGCCTGGGTGCAGCTCTTAACCAATTTTTCTTTCTAGAGACCAAAGTTTCAAAGTATATTTGTATAGTAAGTGAAGTCCCTGTTAATCTCATTTTTCTTATATCCACTAGGAACTGAGGATATTTAACATTCATACAAGTAAATCATGCAATAATCATTCTCTCTAAGTGACAGTGATCGATCATGGAGTTGCTAACTCACAAGAATGCGTGTAAGGAGCCCGAAGCATGCCTTATCTACCATGGCATGTATCAGAAGGGAAAGAGTCACGTCTGATGAATTCTTCTCATGAAAAATATTTTTACCAGCAGTATTCAATTACACTTCAGTGACAAAATATCCAGATAGAAATTATGTATACAGTAACCTTTTTTTTAAAAAAAAAAAAAAAATAATATCAGAACACAGACATCTGCGTGAATCTACAACAGCTTGCATAGGCAAAAATAAAATAATTCAACTAATTTTATATGTTGGAAAGCGTTTAAGGTTTGTGCTGGTTTCCTGCTAAATTGTAGCTCAAAATAGCTGCCAATAGCAAATTGGCTCAAATTACTGTGAAGACACACATTTCAAGAAAATCTGCAATGTAAAAGCAAGATTTTTGTTGCAAATTGACGAAGAATCACAAGAGTAAGATTAAATATGTTGGCACATCTGTATGAACCATATATGCTTTGAAGAAAACATGTACTATTCAAGAAAAAACAGAACACATCCAGTTGAAAATAATTTGGCCAGAAGAGTTCAGTTAACAGACACAGTCTCTTCTTGAACAAGCAAAGAAAAATATAAACACCTCCATAAGTAATAGTTCTGCGTAGATTTTATTCCATGCATATTCCATTACTTTCAGGTAGAAGTTATAGAATTCTATTTAAAAAATAATAACAGTAATAAAAATATTTTAACCCTTTGGATTTTATTCCCATCACTGACCTACATATTATAAAATAACAAAATACCTAAAAATTCTGAAATGGAAAGTCTATTAAAATCAGAATAAATTATTCTTAATTCTTTTAATATAATCAAAAGCATATTTGCCCCACATACATGCACTGCACAGAGAAAATGAACGACATGACAGTTTTTAAAATATATTCAACCAGTCTGATTTATTTATTTATTTAAAGAATTAAGTAAGTCTTCCTATTAAAAAACTAGTTTTAGAATGTTTAAGATAAAAGTTTCATAGCTCGAAGTAAGTGCCTAGCATAAAGTGAATCATTATGCATGTGATAAAATGCAATCTGTATAAAGACACATGATTTTACTGTCCAGATTAAAGACCAGTAAGTTAGAATATTTAGGAACCAAAGCTTTTTACATCATTAAAAAAGATTAATACTCTTCTGTCATCACACCACCTTAACCTGATTTCTGCTTTAGAACTAAGTTATCAGATTAGGTGTATGGGCTACTTCCAAGCTTTCATAGAAAGGAAAACAAACAGGGATTTTCCAATCAGGGAAAACAAACAAGCAAAAAAAAAATCACCAAAAATATCTCTGCACCAAAACTTATTTTCTTATTCTATTTTTCTAGCAGTAAAATAATTTCCCTTCTCTTTTGATCATTAAAAAAAAGCACATCTCCTAGATTAGGTTGATCTTTTAGGTCTGCTTTTAGAGCACATCTTCACAATAAATGTCTGAAATACATTCCTATGTCTTTCATTCATAGACAGAAAAATTGCATGCTCTTTTCATACCTGCATACAGGCTATCAGTGTAATAATAAAACAGAGTGCTTATTTCAGAAGGTAATATAGAAGTCATAGCAAGAGCCATTAAGGAAATACACAAGTAATTTCCTTATGCTGCTGTTCCTCCTCATATAGGGTTTCAATCAAACTTTTCCAAACAGAACTATAGTTTGCTAATACAAATTGCATTCATTTATCTAGTTAAAGCGCACAGAATTAAGAAGAGAAGCACAGGAAATGTCATCGTTATTTGAGATTTTAACACTTCCATGTAATACATGGGTAGGCAAAGCACCTCACACATAGTCATCAGTTTCACAATGTGAAAATATGCTTTGAGTAACATTATATCAAATAAAGCCGCACGTGGAACATACATCTTCTATGCTCCCTGTAAAAATTCTAGTTTTGGCACCATATATGAAGTTTCCTTTTAATTTAACAGGGAATTTCCAAAAAAAAATCTGATTCGTATTTCCCATTGGATGCAACAACAGGAAATAGGAAAACAAGTAAATAAAAATGAAAGCATCACCCACCCAGACATGTAAAATTGAAAATTCCGTTGCTAAAGTGAAACTGTGAAAAAGGAAAACTTGGTTCACTAAGTCCAATTGTAAAGGGCCAACACAAAAAAGATTCAGTAATTTTCTGAACTGTAACTACATCTGAGTACTGAACTCTGAGGAAAAACTGAGTGCTAAAATCTGAAGATTAACAATTACAGGTATGTTAACTTTTGAGATGCATCCATTCAAATAAGTTCTGTAACATTTACCTGTATCCAAGCGCTTTACAGGGGACTCATCATCAACCTCAGAATCTCCACATGCACTCCTTGATCTTTTCCTTGGGTGCAGAAGTGTCTCCAACCTTGGAAGGACTACAGACAAAAAGGTTTTGGTCCCTAGCTGTGGAGAAGTTGGCTGGGTTTCAGTGTTCTTTGCAGACTTTTGGGGGCTTATACTTTTCGATTTGCAGAAGAGAATGGATGTACGTCTGTTTACATCAGTTGATGACTCAGCTACAGCAGAAACAGTCGACTCATTGAGATTACTGTCAAGTAAGTGTTCTGGAGTGTGTCCATTTATTTCTTTCTGAATGGAAGTGCTATATAATTCATTATCAAATTTTACTCTTTTGTAAAGCTTACTCTGCTCTGGATTGAGTTCTACTGGTTTGAGGGTTGGTGGTTCTGAATTAGTCTCCAAGTTTGAAGGAAGAGGTAATGCATCTGATGGTTCAAGTTTAGGGGGAGATTTATCTCCTGAAAAAATTATAAATAGAGTGTGATTTTTGAAAACTTGTAGTTATAAAGTCTATTATAAAACTCACTATAAATGTGCAGCCCACCAAATAAATCGTTGTTTGGAAACAAAGCATAACATTTTAAAAACAATCCTTGTCTAGCAACAATCTGTCCTAGTTAGTAGTTCCTACTTTTATACTGGGAATGTAACATGGATAGAAAAGTAGGTGTTTATAGTTGGTGTTAAAATTTACACCTGAATCAGTACTTCTTACTTCTCATGCAATTATGTTAGTTTCATTAACTAAAAACTAAGAAAACTACTTTTTTTTTTTTAATAGAAAGTTGGGGTGGTGGATGATTTATCTGTTAAATGCACTTACACTGCCATTCAAGTAAAATACTTGATATAATACATTTTACAAATGTTGTATATTCACCTTAACTGCCTAAGACAAATTTTATCAGATAGACATTTAAAAAGTTGTATTTGTAACCTGATCTGCTAGAGTAAGTTAAAATGTGATATAAAATTACAGAAAGGCAATTTCTGCAAAGCTCTTTACATTTGTGACTAGCAGTTTCATTTGCAAAACAAACAAACAAAAAAGCATGCCCTAAGCCTTGCAGCTTTATTAGCTACTCGTTGACAAATACTGACTTGACAATGCAGACTTGATAGAAGAAGTCAGAAAAACCAACCTTTACCTTTACTTCTTTCATCCCATTTTTCCCCCCTCATTATCCTTTCCCAGATTATTTAAATAATTCCACACTGGGAGAAGACAATGGAGATGAAAGTGTGAGCATAAACAACTAGTTTCAATTTTTCATCCCAAGCGATGGGAAAGAAAATATGTATCCTACTGTTGCAGCATTCCTAAATACAAGTAACAGGACTACCTCACCCGTCAACACAAAAAGATGATAGACCTTCATAGCTTATTTATAAATGTTAACCTTTATAGCTTCCAAGAGAATCTTAAGATGTGAATTAATAATAAGATGCTTATTCTGTATGAATAACTGCATGAGACCAATGGAACACTTACGCTGTCAAATCAATTTTTAAAGTTTAGTTAATTTTCTATGTCACCTGATAAAAGACATAGAACAGCAAGGGTTTAAACTGTGTATCTGTAGTGAATTAAATACTATCTATGTATTGTTTTGGTTTTGGCTTAGCAATCTTTACTTTGCAATCAATAACTTCTCAGTGTAGAAGAACTCTGCCCTATCATTTACGGTTTAATTGAACAATAGCATAGTTCCTATTAAAAATATAGTGCTAAAATACAATGTGACTATGCTCACATCCTTTGAAGGCATGCAAGTATTAGAGTCAGTAAATATTTCAGGAAGACATTGAAAATGAAATTTAGAGTCAGGTAAGTAGCACCAATTCAAAAATCTTGTAATTTAGAATATCCAAGGACACTGTTCTTCTTGAACAACTTCTATTTTTCTCACAATGAATTACAAAAGATTCTGAAAAAGGCTGAAGCATAGAAAAACACTTAATTTAGACACTGAAAACTAAATTTCACTGCATTTTTCTGCCACCACATTTTTAACATGATCAGAAATTGAAAATAGAATTTCCAGGGGTTAATTCACAGCTCTTCTAGAATCAGCTCCCGTAAAGTTCCTGGGCACAGGATTCTTGTGGCTACTTTCCTCATCTCTCTTTTTTAGAGATTTGTTCTCTTTCCTCTAAGTATCTTCCATTTCAGAACCAAAACTTGAACTAATGACTAATACTCTTCACTGTAACAGCAATGCCAATTAACTCTGGATCATGATTATAATTATTATATTTTTTAAACATATTGTAAATTTACAAAAACAGTTACTGCTCAGTTTTAGTCTATTATTTGCACAACAGTTGCAAAAGTTAAAGGTTGAGTAATAAAAATGTTAAGCTACAAGTAATAAAAAGTTAGTGTATTTTTTTTTAATCTGACAAAGTACATTGCTAAATGACTATATTCAGAGGCATCATCACTTGAAGGAGATTTAAATAAATAAATAAAACAGCATTAAACATCTTAAGAATGTTTAACTGCTTCAGAACAAGGTAAGTCACATGTTTATCCAATTACAATTTTTCTACTGTTGTCGTTCAAATCTCAAGCACATTATATGTTTGGAAAGCACTCTTAGTCACAGTAAGAAACAAATACTACTTTGCTGTTTGAATGGCAGTTAAGGACAGTCTTTTTATTCACTTCACCTTTCAAAAATTTTGATAGCATCAAGCTGCACAGGACTGTTTTATTTATTATCATGCTTCCACTTTCCCTTCCGCTCTTTCCTCCCACAATTCAATAGTGTTATGCCAATGAAACATGCCTCTAAATCTCCTAGAGAAAATAGATTAGCTTTTTAGAGAAGAGCTAATTATAAAACAATACCTCTCAATTTTCTTTTTTTTTTTTTTTTTTTTTTGAGACTGGATTTGTTTGCTTCATTTAAAATGAGCAATAAAGACCTCAGTAACCGAGTTAAAAACAAAAGAATCAAATACAATATTGAACAGTAACAAAAAGTTGGGTCTTTCAATTATGTTGTTCTCACTGAGATCAATGGGAACTAGCCAATAGTTGATGTACTTCTGAGACCAGTGTTTCGAGGAGGAAGAGAGGCACAAGGGGAAGGGCTGGTTAGATTTGGCTGCCTTGGTTCTACAACATGAAGTTTGATGACTCCCATCAATAGTTAGCTTTATTAAAACAGAAGGGAAACAAACAAACAAACCCTACTGTCCACCCTTCCCAAAGGGCCTGCAGATCACAGAAAAGCTACAAATGACTGTACAAGAGCCAGCATTTTCAACACGGTTGACTTAGGCTCACATGATCCCTAATACATATTTTGGCATTTAAGCAGATTTCTGAAAGTATAAATGCGTTTTCCACCCAGACATTGATTCCTTTTTGTATTACTACTGTAAAAGGATGTTTTAGTTAAAAGGATCACTCACATTCTTAAAATGTTTAGTGTACTTAATTGGCTTTTGTCCATTTAAAAATCAAACATACTCATTTATTACACTGTTAAATTCACATGATTAGAGCAGCTGATTGAAGAAGTCCACAGTAGCACTAAATTAAACAAGGTACAAATCTTACCTTCTTCTTCTCCATCCTGTTCTAGTGCTGCACTTTCTTCTTCAAAACTTCCAATACCTGATTCTGTTTGAGGAACTTGGTTGTGTTGCTGACTTAATTTGTTGCGAATACTGCTGATTTCTTTCTTTAACAGCTTTGCTCTTTTGCTTCTTGACCCACTGGATTTCATTGCACAGGTAAGATCAAGTTTTTCTAGCAACTCTCTCAGCTGTTCTTCCAAGGACATATGCACTCTGTTCGCAGGATTCAGTAACCTATCCACTGAAGTCAAAATACGTGTAATTGAAAATGTGTTAGTGTTTCCCATATATAATACTAACAGGAAAAAAAAAAATCATGTGCTGGAACTGAAAACTTATCAAGAAGCTACTTAGATTAGTCTCAGTAGCTTTCCATTACCAGTAAAGAAATGCTGGCATGAACTCCAGCTGTAAAATGTTACTACAATTCTTCTTAACCTGAATTTTGCACAAGAAATCTAAGCAGTTGAGCAAGGTCAGAAGGAATACAATTAACCTTTCCCACCCTATCAGGTAATTTCCTTCTCGTCAAAGAGCAGGGAGAGATTAGTTAGAAAATTAGAGTGTTAATTATTTTCCTGAACTGTCAACAACTCAGAGAACCGACATGTATGTCTAAAGGAAGTTGTTTTTTTTCCAGTCTTACAAGCGTGCTTGATTTTTTAATTCAATGGGTTATTTAAAAATGTACTTAAGTTTATGCATGATGGTACTCATTTTCCATGACTTATGACCAGATACAACATGTGAAAGAAGGTGCTCAACTTAAAACCCTTTTTCATGTATCTTCTTAAATTAGGCTTTAACATTGTCTTCCAGATTCTGATTTTGACAATGCTTTCTAATGGCAAATCTAATAAAAGAAAATCAATTGAAACTTTCAAACACTGTCTTTAGTGGAGAAAACAAATTCTAGTCAGTAGACTGAACAGCTACAATTTTAGACATCTGTATGGAATTTACACACACCAAAAATGCAACTTCCAAAAACATCTTACCATCTTCCCAAGAGAAAGGCTGTGGTGACTCAAGTTTAGGCCGTTCAGGTAAGTGCATTCCAGTTTCATTATTATAACCGATTCCTTCAGCATCTCGTCTAGCTTGCCTGAGAACTACACCTCCTTGATCTCTTAACCGCACTGCAGCTCTATAGAATATTGTATCTTTTGCATTGTATTTCATACAGTTATCTATGATAAGATTGAAGTCTTCTTCAAACTCACTGAGGTTTTTATAGCCTTGAGCATCTAACCGTTTTCGCATGGTAGAGAAATCCATAGGATGTTTTATATGATCCAAATAGTCTGGAACCTTTGAATAAATATTTAAAACAACAACAAAAAAAGGGTTAAAATTATAAAATTTTCTCATTACATATAAGGTAATATCAGCAACTAACTGAACTGTGTGTTTTAACATATTAATACCTCAGATCAAGAACTGCAAAATGTAGCTTACATATCTTGATATTGTAAACATTTACACACCAGCAGAAGAATACGTACTACAAGACTTTGTATCCTACCTAGATCTACTAACAGATGCTGAAACTACTTATGACGTATGTAACACACAGTTCTAAAAATATCTGTATTTATAAGTACATTTGGATATGCACTTGTACAATATATGCATATTGCATACACATGTATATGTATAAACAGACTTTACATATATGTCTATACACATGTATACGTACATATGCATATACACACATGTATATATAGCCTATTTTCCTGGTAAATGAAAAGGAATTTTACCTCTAAATAAGAGCATAGTATCCGTATTTCATTTTTTAAGACACCCTTTAAATTTTCTTTATCAATTAATTTTTTAACAGAAGATTAATATGTTGCCATCTTATTTGGCACACGTATTTGCCAAAAAATATTTTGGCATATGAACAAACTGATTTTCATAGCAGCAAGACATAACTGAAATTATCAGAATACAGGTTAGAAAGTAATCCTACTCTGTTGCAACACGGCATTCTGTAATGCTACAAATTGCTTCTACTTATGTTTAGGAATGACTTGGTGACACATAAGGAAAACCCTGGAAAAAATAAGCTTAAAACATACCTCTTTAAGGTTCACTGGCTGAGCAAATATACGTGCAGAATCCTTTTCCTGCAGTTGATCCAGAACTGATCGCAGAAGTACAGTAAATGGAGTAAGCTGAAGTTCCATAGCAACTTGCTCAATCTTGACCTAAAGAAGTAATAATTATGTAATGAATTATTTTTCATTAAGATACTGTTTCAATGTAAGTTGTCCTGCAGCAATAGTACTTTTAGATATGAAAACATTACAAAAACACTGCTTCAACTTCAGCTGAAATACCAAAGAAAGTGAGTTTTCAAAAATAGCACTTCTAGATCTTAATGCTACTTTCAGTATCTTCAGTTTGCATGGGTCTGACATACGTTTTCAGTTAATAACTTAAAAAATATATAAAATAAAATCACTCATCCCTTTGCTATAGATTCAATTTCAACTCTACCTTCTCATCTTCTCAGAACCCCTTTTTTTTTTTTTTAACTGTAATAACCAAATTTTGCTTCATTTTTAACAGTAATTCTTCTTCTCTGAGAAGTTGTTACATAAGAGATTTGTATTTTGCCAACAAAAATAACAAGAATTTAAATGCAATTTAAAGTTACTCTTCATTCGTAATGCCATTTTCAATGTGCAAAAAGAGAATTTGATGAAAATTTACAGGCTATATAAACCCCCAAACAAAAGTAATTTTAAAGACGATGTCCTACATAAATTTCAAACATCATTTAAACAATCAGAATCTATGTCTTTAAATACTTGGTCACCCTTCAGAATTGTCATTATTTTTTCACAATATTAAAACTCCTCTACAGTTTATTTTCAGGACATTTCAAGAGTTACCAACACTGAAACAGTTTTGTTAAGGCAAAAATAAATTCTTTATAACACATCAGTGGTGTGGATTCATACACATAAACAAAGCACATTTTACAAGTAAAGACTCCTAAGGGCAAACTTGTTGCTTTCACAGTTTCATATAAAACGTTCTCTTTCTGCAGTATTGCTTCCTCCCATCTCTTATCCTAGCTATCTTAACCCTATAATGCTGTATGATTTAGATGCAGCTTTTTGTTTTTTGTGTTTTATGACAAACAAATAGAAGTGTTACTCAATAAAGGTACTTATTGGGAAAATGTGATAATTGAATTTTATACTTATCTTTGGAAACCAATTAACTTTGCAAGTGTAACAGAATGGCTTGTTAAGTAACTACGTATTTTAAACAGCTTGCGTGAGAGTGCATGCACAAACAGCATAGACTTTGTACTGCAAAAATGGTGTGAGTATACTTAAATTATCTTTCCTTCAGAAGAGTTTCATTACATTAAAAGGTGACATTAAAAGAAACATTTACCTGCTCTCTTTTTAACTTTTCACGCTTACGTATAAGTTCAATTAACAAACGTGCCCTTTCAAGATCATGGCGCAGCCTTTGCCAGTACTTCAATTTTTCTTTTAAGGCTTGCATTTCTTCATCATCTTCTCTCTTAAGAAAACAATCAACAGATTTTCAGGAATTGAAAATAATAACCTCTTTCTATAAGATAGTTTTATGCAATTATATAAGTGTATTAACTGGAAAGAAGAAACTATCTTTTTAAGAAAACATACTCAGTAATAAGCTTCATACTACAATTCTACATTTTTTCAACTATCTAGCTGAAAGCAAAAATTGTAAAGCTGAAAAGCAGGCCTATAATGCAAGTTATTTACATCAGAAAAAGCAATATAACAAATAACCCACCAAAAAGTTGGTATTTTCACACCAAAATCCAAACCAGGAAAACCAGCCCTGAAGTGATCAGTCACTCGATGACGCTTGTAGATCCCTTCCAACTATACTATTGTATTCTATTCTACTCTAATGATCACCAGCTTCTGCAGAAACATCACACAAGCCTGGCAGAAATGAATTCTTACTGTGTTCAACACAGTCCACCTCCCCCACCCCCAGAAGAATCAGGAAACGCTTGTAAGAGCATCAAGATCATTCTGACTTCTGAGGACAGGAAATGGAAAGCAGATTGTCAAATAAAATACTAACTTCAAATGGTACTGCAAATAGGCAATACAGTAATACAACCTGGACAACAATGAATTTGTAGGAAGAAGTGTTTAAATACCTGTAGTACTTACACACAGAACTTATTCTGTACACACAGAATACAGCCTTTCCGCTTTGTTTTTTATACTATTTTCCATAAGAAAAAGAAAGATATTGGAATACTACCTACAGATTCAAAAGAGATTCATAATTCACCAGAAAAGAGTAGAAGTCCTGCTACTAGTACCAAGTGCACAAAAAAAAAAAAAAAAAAAAAAAAAAAACATGCTTTGGAGGATTATTACATTTTAAAAGAATACTTTAATAAAGAATCTCAGGAAAAGATCAACAGCTTTGTATGCTGGCCTGTAACTCGCATAATGCAATATACATTTGGTAAGTTTTTTTTTAACTAAAGCAAGTAAGTAAATCATAAATAAATTCCATAAGTTATCAAAAAATAAAAGATTAAGGAAAACAGGCTAAGCAGGTGAACAATAACCACACATTACAAACTGTGATACTCATAGTAAAAACATCCCTAATAGAAGGTGATTATAAGTCCTTTAAATAAAGCTTGTGCAATTTTTCAGCCAAAAGGTACTAAAATTGCAAAAAATTGGCTGTTTAAAAATATCTAATAGATCTGTGAGTGCTGAGTAATCTACATAATATTTTAGTTCTTTATATGCCTTGGAAAAGTGAAGATTAATACCCATGGAAACTATTAAGTTAGTTTTATTCATATAAAACTTCTTCACTAAAGTTGAAAATCCTTAACTGTCAACTAGCTCTGTATCCTGGTAGAGCAATTTGGTAACAGCAATTTGTTCCCCTTTTCAAAATAACACAAAAAAAAGACTGAAAAACTGTAACTATAACTTTCTACTTCCCTTTCCTATGGTCTATTACAACTGACAGTTATTTTGGTTTTCATTTCTTTAAAGAAGCTATGTCTTGAGTTAGACACCTAATAAATGCTGAAGGTCAGAATATTTCTGAGTAAACTTTGATAGCAGCACAAATATTAGTATGCACATTTTTAATTCCTTAAAATTTCCATAGACTCACTGAAATAGAAAAATCAGCACTGACACTAATTGCTGTTCCTGTACACCCTTTCATCTCCAAGTCCAGATCCCATGTGTGGAAAAACGTGTTAACTGACGTCTTATACTTTTTTTTTTCTTCGTGGTTTTACTGTTTTTAAGAGTAAAAATTTAGCTCTGGCTCTTGCCAAATGTGGAAGTCTTATCCTTTTGCTTGCACTCATTCAATAGTCTGTTATTTTGCCCTATGTAATTGCTTAGTTCATCAGATCAGGGAACTGATTCTGCTGAAAGCTAAGACAACAAAACCATACTAGTTTTAAGGTGGGTCAGGAAACCTAAATACAGAAAGGAGAAAAGTTACTTTGTTGGAACAGGTCTGGTGTAGTTCATTTATCTAAAACTGAAGGTGCAGTTGCACTTAAAAATATGAATTTTTAAAGATTTTTTAAAAAACTGAATCACTTGTTTCACCTCTTACAGGTATATCTATCAGATAAACATAGTATTTCATTCTCTAAGATAACTAGGTAGGTTTAAAGGTGCCGATGTGACCCAAAGAATCTACAGCACCTTGTCTGCTTTTTCCTTGGGCATACATACACTACACTCCCTCCTTGAAAGTCACTTGGGACTAGGGATTAATGGCAAACTTCCAATTCTGCAGCATTTCTGTGCAAAGTGATGTTGGCAGTTATACTAGCTGATAACAACTCCCTTTATGCTTTATTACATAACACGCAACATATACCTTAATTAAATTAAAAGATCCAGGCAAGTTGAAAAGAACTGTTGATGCACTGGCTAGTGAATCTTTCTATCTAGTGAAAGCTTGGATGAAACAAGTCCCTATTAAAATGTTAATTTCTCAAAACCTTGCTGGCAAGCACGTTTTCTATTAACTTTCTTGATAAAAGAGTTCTTCCTCCAAACCTTTCTTTCCATAACAAACCCAGAGAAAACTTCTTCCTGACAACACAAGACAAATTTAGAACAAAACTGACGTTTTATGATGAACTTAGTTCTTACCGAACACCAAGAGCTGCATTATCCAGGAAAGCTAAAACTGATATTTATTAATATTAAGGGAAAACACTTCTAAGTCTACACACAGAACATACACCAATTGAGAACTCATCTTCAGCTCTATCTCTGACCATAAAGCACATGGTACCAATGGCTGTATACCAGTAGGCACATTGTCACTGTACCAGCAAGTCACTCCTTATGCCAGATGTGAATATATGGGGACAGCCTCACCCCTTAAAGGGACTGTAATTTAACAAGAGCCAAAGAGAAATAGAATTACTGTGATAACATTGGATTTTGATAAATACAATTAGCTTTATTAAAGATTACCTGCTGTTATTCATATGCCAGTCAAAACCATTTTGTGACTGCAATTAGTGTTCTTACTGAAATCTTCACTGCAGGTATAACCTTCAGCAGCAGCACTTTCTCATTTTTTATTCTTTTTCCAAATAGTAGTTTTCAAACAATCTCACTATAGCAGCAACAGCTACTAGACCTTACTTTCATGCCATATTTTTATTCAAAAATTCTCTAAGTGCAGAAAAACCTAAAATAATGGGGTTGTAAGTTTATTATTTCCAATACCTTTCCTGATTATGTAGGTGGAGAAAGAAGTGACAGGACAAACCATTCTTTCAGAGGCTTCCTTGCTCCTTCAGCTGGTGAAGTGCTACATAAGATCGTTTTTGTTTAGAACCATTTGTTGATATATCATCACCTTCAAAAGCATAACATATCTGAGCTATAACGCAGTCATTAAGAAGTAATTTTTAAACCATGGAACACTTCTTCTGCCAAACCTGTTCTTGTAAACAAACACTACATAGGGATCACAAACTCCTTCCACTTGAAATCTTGAAATCAGTTTTTTTATTTTTTTTTAATCAGGGTTTTAATTCGGGATCCTAACCTTCACATTTCTTTTCAATTTAAAGAATTAAAAACAAACAAAACAAGCCACAAACAAACAAACAACAACAACAACAACAACAAAATATATTCTGAATCTGTATTACACTGGCACTTATGTTCCTGTGACTGACTGAAAACCAGGGTTCTTGACATTTTGACCTCGAACCTAAAATAAGGTAAAAACAACTTTCTCATCCAGACCAAAAATAACAAAATGACCTTCACTTGCCCCATTTGACTGGCACAAGTAATCTGCATCTCAAATTTCTGAGGAGTTTGATAAACAGCCATAGTTGGTTTTAATATGTTTTTTAATACAGCTATGGCTGTTAATTAAAGGCTTAATTATGGTTTGGCCTACACTTGAGTAACGAAGATGACTAACGCATCTAATTCTTTGTAGTTATGACTACTGTAGAAGGTATTATAAATACCTTTAGATGATGTTACAGAGAAGACGGTGTCACACACAGTGCTACTCACTGGAAAGCATTACCTAAGTATTTTTCATCAAACAGGAAAAAACTCAGCTTTGCTTAGAAGTTGCATTTTCTTTTCAAAAGATGAAGTCCAATTCAATTGTAATTTTTAAGAATAAAGCTTAGCAAGTGCTCCAATTTTTAAAGTAATAGTTTCCAATGAACTTTGAAATATGTTCATTATTTACTTAATTTAAAATAGCATAATGCTGTAATTAGAAAAGAAATTAAAGGAATAGTGTTTATACAGGAGTGTAAACATGCAAAGGCATTTTAAACAGCTCCAATCCAAGGTCTAGGTAATATTTCATGTTTGATTATAATCCTTTTGTTGTGGTAGTTATTATTTACATCTTTACAGATGTTGCAGTTCTGATGCAACAGAACATTCAGTCTCAATAGCAGAAGTACTTCCCAACTACCAACTAGTAACAATATTTTTTATTATATATATATTTATTATTATATATATATATTATACTAGTAAAAATAATTTTTTCAGACACCATAACTACAGTCTAAGTCTGTACTTCCACATGAGTCCTGGACTTTTGTGCTTGTTTTTATTTACTTATTTTAAGGACTTAAGATGACTTAATAGTTTATTGCTGTTGCTTTGATGCCCACTACTTGAATAATTAATTTGAGCTATTATTAGCTAACTGTCAGACCCTACTTTGTAGAACAAAAGCTTCTATTACAGAACTAAAGGATTAATCAAAAGAATAAATACAGAGTATAAAAAAGGGAACAATATAGAAACATACAAAAGATAACTTTGGATGTAAATTGGCCACTTGTTTAATTCCACTTGAAAGGAATTAGGGCACCTCTCCTATGAGGAAAGGCTGAGTGAGCTGGGACTTCTCAGCCTGGAGAAAAGAATGCTGGGGGGACCTTATCAATATATACATGTATCTGAAGGGATGGTGCAAAGAGGGTGGAGCCAAGCTCTTTTCATTGGTGCCAGGGCAAGAGGGAATGAGCACACCCTGCCACACAGGAGGCTCCATCTGAACAACAGGAGGTGCTTCTTGTGCTGTGTGGGTGATGGAGCACTGGCACAGGCTGCCTGGGGAGGCTGTGGATCGCCCTCCTTGGAAATCTTGAGAAGCCACATGAATATGGTCCTGGGTAGCCTGCTCTGGGTGGCCCTGCTTGAAAAGGGGGTGGCCTCTGGAGGTCCCTTCCAAATTCAGATATTCTCTTAATTGGTGATTAGTATATTTTTTCCTACGTAAAACTAAGAAAATAAATGCACACAAAAAAGGACAGATCAGAAAGTTGCGAAGGAATGTCGGGTGTTATTTTTGTGACTATACCAATTCATGATTGATCAACGAATAGCAGTGTAATACAAATGAAATTAATAGTTAAGCTACAAAGGAGGGAAAATCTCAGTTCAAATAAATGATAGTCATATACATAGTTTTTAAAGTTATAAAACACATTCTGAAGATCTAGAGGTTACTTTACAGTAACAACTCCACTGGAAATCAAACATCTGGAGAATGGAAAGAACTCAGCCAACTATATTATCAGTTCACGTTAAAGGGTAACTGGAATGCAGGAAGAATTTTCACATCATGTTTCACAGCACTTCAAGGACTATTAAATGGATCCAGGTATGGAATTCAGAAAAAAGGGTTTTAGTTACTTTCAAAGTTACTCCGTGCCTTGAAACCAGACAATAGGAGACCTGCCAAAACCTCTAATGTTGCTAAAGTAATTCATATTACAAGAATGAGAAGCAGAAGAGTACTGCTTTATGACTGTGATACCAATCTGGAGTGACTGATTTTCTCTGCTTTTCACAAATTTTAACTGGTCAATGCATACAACTTTAAGCAACTCTGATTTTTTTTAGAGATAGGTTGAATTTAAATAGAACAAAATATAAGCATGAATTTATGCTTGCCTAAATAGTCTCAAAAGTAAAACTAAAAGTTGCATCATCAGACCGTTGAACTTCATCCATATCTTGTTCTTTGTTTTGTTATTACCAAACAATGCGGACAATAAGGTTCTAACTTGAACACAAAACTCATACTCTAACCTTTTACTCTGTAAAAGCCCCCCCCCCCCTTTTTTTTTAGTTATGTGTGTCAAAGAAGAAATCTGTTTTGCATCTGTTAGCAGATGGACTAACTCATGGCACACTGATGAATGATTTCTAAAAAACCACAAACCTGATCAATAAACAATGATATTAGGATGGTTTTGGTGAATATTTTGTGAAACACTTAGGCAAATAAATGATTACCCTGCACAAATATTTTTTTTAGATCTCACAAGTAAAAAGTGATGTGACTTGAATTTGAAACCAGACATTAAAAGTAAGGTAAAGCTTTTACTCAGTGCTGAATAAGAGAACGTTTTTACTTGGTGCTATGTTTCCTGATTAATTTTTTACTCTTTAAAATAAGACTTTCCAATTTCTTTTTCTAAGTAAAAAATCATGTCACCTACCTGTTGTGTGTTTCTTTGTGACTGTAAACTGGACTGCAGCCTTCTCAACAGAGGAACGCCATTTCTAGACAGCCTTTTAAGCAACCAGTAACTGTGCACTCGTTCAACAAACTGCTTCTTCCGCTGAATGGCCACCTGATTCATAATCTTATTTAATCTAAAATATGGAAAAACTGATATTGTATTTTTTCCAGCAAATCATAAAACATATTTGTCTAAGGAAATTTAACATCAGATATATATATACATATGAATGTATACTGTACCAACAGCAATGATCACCACATTACTAATTTCTTTCGATTACATCACTTTCAGCACAGTTATCTCTCAACAGTATATTATAATCAAATACATCTGCTTGACACCGTATTTCTAACAGATATGTTAAGGTACTTTAACTAATGCTAACTGATCCTAAAGGACATCAATTTTTTCATTATCATTAATTTTCTCAAGAACTACTCCAGATTACCAGATTAAGGCTGAGAATAAAACTTACATTTTAGAATAAATGTCCTACTGAAAACAAGACAGAAAGCTTTAAAACCCTTTTGAAGCTTTCATATAATTTGTTGCATGCTTAATAATCATCTTCACACAGAATTTGTAATTTGTTTCAAAGGCAATATATCTTCAAACTTTTAACATAAAATCACGTGAATACTCTCTATACTCGTCAATAGAACTTGTATTATTCAACTAATATGAATGTTTTAGCAAAGAAAGGGAAGAAAAAAAGAAATGTTAAACAGCTGAACACTTATGATTTTTACACGACGCATATGAAAACATCCACAAAGAAAAGCTGCAACATGGGATGATAAAAAATTAAGCAAAATATCGTGATTAAATAAACAGCATTTTCTCTAAGCTCTGTTTAACATGTAAATATTGTTCATATAGCACTTTCTTAGACTCCAACAAACACAACAACCTCAAGTGCTGTTTTTTAAAATAATGACAAACTTGCCTGTTAAAACAACAGGAATCTCACAAAACATGACATTAACACCTCAAAATTTACATTCAAATAAAAGTTCTTTTGAAACAGATCTTCAGTGCTGTGCGCCTACAACATTTTGAATTCACAGTGCAAAAAGTACAAAACCTTGAATGTTGTAGAAATTTTTGTCTTTCTTAGATATTGCAGGGATTTGTGACTGATGGCAGCCCTTTCAAAATTAATACCAGGTGTCCCAATACACCAACCTCCTGCACTGTTAGGAAGGTTCATTCGGTTGGGTGAATCAGAGAGAAGAAAGGATTTCCCAGAGTTGGATGTAAGACAGAGTTACAGAAAGGGTAATATGAATGAACAAAAACCTGTTTGTTCTCCCTGCAGTATACTACTACCTGTAGAAAAACTATACATTGCATAGTAGTATATCTATTAAAAATTGTCCAATTAAATTTAATAACAAAATAGGCAAAAAATAAAGTCAAGAGAGGCATCTGATTTATAGAACACTACCATGAAGCATTTAAATAAAAATTCTGAACATTTACATATTGGTATTTTGTAGCTTTTTCCCTTTTAGTATTAGGAATAAAGCAGTTTCTCAGCTAAATGATAGAAGAGAAGTAGTCAAATATATGAACAAAATGTAAAGTTATGAGTAAAATGATTTTTAAAAATGCTTTGGAAACTTGAACAGTATTCTTCAAACAAACATGCATGCAAGTCTACCCTGAGCTGGCCAAAGGCCATCTATCCTCAGTTGTTTTTTCTTGGCTACATAAAAGGTAAGGTGCAATAGGTCTACTCAAGGTTACACTGCATGGAGTTACAGAGCTTTCAGTCATCACAGGGTACACACAGAGCAAACACAGGTCTTCAAAATACAGTCCCACTTTGTCCTTCAGTATTCTTGATAAATTCTAGCTTAACTTAAA
This sequence comes from Oxyura jamaicensis, assembly GCF_011077185.1. Lineage (NCBI taxonomy): Eukaryota > Metazoa > Chordata > Aves > Anseriformes > Anatidae > Oxyura > Oxyura jamaicensis. The sequence goes on from NC_048893.1 coordinate 19,110,782, forward strand.
GCAAAGTTAGAATGTCTTTCACTGACTTACTCTTAAAAGTCTTTCACAGGCAAAACAGGCATTGATATGACTATATTAAACTACATATACAAGTTAATTATATACAATCACAGTTAATTATATAATTTAATCAAAAAATACGATTACTGTCATTTGTCTTGAAAATAGCAAAACCTACTGAAGTGAGTCAAAAAAGCAATCAAATGTATACCTATTTGGACAGATCTGAGAATCCTAACTCCACATGAAGAAAGGTGCACTGGCTTCACGCCCATCAGATGTGGCAAGACTAAGCAAACATCTTTAATTGCAGCTTTAAGTACATTTGCCCATTCACATAACGAACCATTCTATTCTTAGATAATTATGACAGCAGTGTGCTAGAAAAAGCTTTAGGAGAGATGTTTGCAGAAGATATTTTCCAGCTTTCAAAATAAAAACAAGCAAAAGGTAGTTCACAGTGCAGAAATGACTTAACAAGTTGTAGAAACCTACTGTTCTCTCCCTACCCTCCAAATAAAACCAAACACTGGCTGTTCAGATTTCATTTAGACACCAGGCTTCAGTAGTAGCAATACAACGTGAATCACCTTTTCGTTTCTCAGAATGCAGAGGTCAGAGGCTCTTCACATTGCACACATCTACCGAGCAGATGATCTCAATGACTCAAGACATTGCATCTGTTGTTAGCCCCTGAAAACCCTATGGTATAGTTCATTGATCAACTTTTTGTTTAGTCAGATGCTCCCCGGAAGACTTTTACTGTCTGAAATGCTTTACATTTTGACAGATGATACAATCATGTGGGAGAAATAAAACAGGATTTATCTACTGCCGTAAAACCCTAGAAGTAGCTCAGACCAGGTACTGATTTTGAAGCTCTTGCCCTTGACAGAGCTACCACCATGGGAAAGTCTCACTCAGACTCAAACATAAATTCAGCTGCAGTGAACTTGAACACACACATGAAATTAAGCACACGTACATATCAGTCTTGAACACATTGCTTTCTGTTACCTGAGCTAGAACTAATGTCAGAAACTTTGAAACTAGTTTTTCAAACAAACTTTGAAATCCTTTGATGTCCTTAAGGAGCTTGCTGCATGCTTCACCTCCCCTCGTTCCTCCCTCCAATAAAGAGATGCAATTTTAAAGAAATTACTGAAGATTTTTTTTAAAAAAAGTATTTAAGTCAGATAAGAGAGTTGCTTGAAGAGTTCATGGTTTTGCAGTCCAGGATCTGACTTGCATAAGACAGGACTAACTGCTGTACTATACTGTCAGCTCCCTCAGGAAGAGGCAAAACTTACTGAAGAATTTAGATCGCCTCCCAGAACGACACAAAATACATCAGTGACAGAAATTACTGCCAAGATACCCATCCACCCTAGATCTTTTGCCAACTATAAGAACATCATAAAAGAATAACATTCTGTAATGTTTTTATTTTGTAAAAGCAAGAATCTACTGTAAACCTAGCACTGTGCTGAGAGAAAATAAACCAGGTTTAAAATGCACAGTAAAGACAGGTGTATCAATTTAACCCACAGTGCTTTATAATAGGCAATAATAGAAATAATAGGCAAGCCTCATTACAATGAACTGATTTATCTCCCTCTTTATATATATAATATCTCTGAGACTGCCAAAGAAGCTAAGACTGCTGTTCCAGACGGTCCACAAAGAAGGGAATGCAGGAAAACACACTTGAAAGGCTCTACCAGCATTATTGCTTCCTCTATAACTGATTTCAGACATGTCAGAAAATGAAAAGTCACAACTATATTGGCTACAGAAAGTAAGCAAAGAGATGAGAACTGCCCTTGCTGCCCAGGTTCCTTAGGGAACAGAGAATCTGTTAAAACAAAATTCCCAAGAAGTCTTCTGAAATGAATGATGTTGTATTAAACAATTTCCTTTCTAAATACTTAAACAATCAACACAACTAAAGTAAACAAGTTTGCAAGCTGTAATTCAATGTAGCAAGAATCAATATTCTCAGGCCTGAAGAGCAGCTCAGTGTGGCTCACAGCACGCTGTTTTTACCCCTCAACTTCTCAGTTGATTAAAATGAAGAATATTGAAACATCACAGATAATCTATAAATAAGGTTTATGTATTTCTAAGTGGTTTCTCTTTAACATTGAAAATTAAAATTAACATTCAGAAAAAAACATACTTTAGATTTTTCAAAATTTCTTAAAACATAGTTGTGCTCCCATGACATTTGGTACTCTCAATATGTAACTGGTCCCATAGCAGAAGCGTTAGGTTTCGATTTCACAAACCCAATGATACTGATGCCTGCGCTAGCATCCCAGCCCAGCCATTTTCTGAAGCAATGCTGTCTGACCACTGAAGCCTTTTGATGTTTGGCACCACCAGGCATATTCCCTGTTGATTTTGTTTTCCAGGGGGAAATACATCCCAATACTGCACAGATATGAGGACATTTTCAGAACTCTTATATTTGTGCCACAGGCAACTGAGCAAGCCAACGCTACTTCCCTCCCCCAGCCCCACTTGTCTCCTACTGTAAAACACTGACATGCACTACAAACATGATATGAAGATATGCTTATCTTAAAAAAGAGACAGTTTGCTTTTCAACTGAAGCTTTCAAACACCATCTGCAGTTCCAAGCCTGAAACTATACTCTAGCTGAGAGTAAATTATGACATTAAGAATACAAGGCATTTACAAAAGCAACAGAAGGATGAGGAGAGGAAACTGTTTTGTTTTGAAATGGTAAGACAAACTCAAACCATTTAAGATTAAAGTTAATGCACAATGCTTGGGTAGGAAAGTTTTGTTTACCAACTGCTCTACTCTACCCGTCCTCAAATGGAGAGGCTTAATATCTACCCTGCAAACAGAAGTACTTTTGATGGTCAAAGCCATCCGAATTAGGTTGTGAGCAGTAACACTCAGTCCTGTATTTCTTCATTTTTTAGCTAAGTGCATAAAATATTTTTCCTCTACATAAGAAATCTGTTGTTGTCATATTAGCTATCTTAGAGCTTCCTCCTCCTTACCCGTGACTGCCTCCCTCTCCCACAGTTTCAGTGTAGCTGTCTCTGTGGCAACTACAGCAACTGGTTACAAGGAGTGAAAACATTACATTTGGTGACTATGTGGCAGTTCAACATTGGAAAGCCAGCAACAGATAACCTGCCATTTTTCTATTAATCATCACTGATTGCTGCATGGACAATACTTGCTTTCTAACCCCACTGATATTGTTTTAAGAATTCTAATACCTGAAGATTTATACAGTATCACTCCATCCTCAAGTTTTCAAAAGTACAAACCAGAAAGACAAATTCCATCCTAAGGCTAATGATTATTATTTATTATTTTTTTTCCCCAGGATTACTCTAAGTAATTCTGGCAGAAGGAACTTCAGACGAGAATCAGCAAGATTCAGTAAACCCAAACAACTTTTAAACGTGAACTAAACCTAGTATTTTAACTACTGTACTTCTCCTCAGACTGCAGTATTGACTTGTGATTTTGTATCTTCCTTTATCCATCACAGCTGGATTAAAGCTTCATATGAAAGACCAGCAAAGACTAAGTTACACTCCATAAAATTATATTTAGTATCATTAGAAAACCCAACGTCTCTTGAACTGTGGTAATATCCATGAACAACTGAATGAGGTTCCACTTCACTGTGCAAATAAAATACTCCTATTTTCAAATACAAAGGCTGAAGATATGTTTTTAAAAAGCTGTCAGAACAAGACACGAAATATCTAAATTGAATTAATCGTTACTAAGGAAACTGAGCATCCTGGCCTTTCAAGCCTTGCTCAGCAAAGTTCCAGAGAACATATTGAGACTCCCAGGAAACAGGGAAAAAAAAAGGGGGACACAAATATTAACTAAAAATGATTACACTAATTCCACTGACATTGATTGGAAAAGAAGTAATGGAAAAACAGAACAAAAAAACAAACTGGGGAAGTTCCTGCTTTGGGAATTGGAGTGAATTCTGGCACCTGGCCAAGCACTCCTCCTAGCTCTGTATATAAAACTTCAGCTTTCAGAGATGTGTATGTTTAGTATGTTTTAACGTTCCAGCTAGTAAATTTGCCTCTCTCTGATAGGTTGAATCTGATATTTATTTTTCACTGATATATTTCCTCAAAGTCTCAAAGTGTCTTCAGGTTCCTACTTGTTACTTAAAATTTTATTGGTATTTAATTTGATTTTTACTGAACACATCGGAAACACTTGTTCATGCTTCACATGACTGAAAATAAGCAAGCAGCTTAGAAGTTTTCTTAGATAGGAAAGTAGAATGTTGCACTGAAAATGCTACATTAATTCCAGTCTCTTCTCTATTAGTTATAACAGGTTACTTTGTTCCTATCCACCCAATGAACTCTGTGACCTTCCAAACCTTTGGATAAGGAAAAATACACACAAAAAAAACCATAGCAACAGCAAAACCCAGTCACACTGGAAAACCTCCTAAGCCTTCTCAGGGGGAAAAAACAAGCATAGATTTCCTTCTGCCTCTTTCTATACATCTTAGGGTCATGACTTTTCTTTGAAAGCATTCGAAATATGTATATTTTTTGTTGTAGTAGTCATAACTATACCACCTATGATTTTGAAATATAATCTCTAAAGCTAAACTCACATCAGCAAAGCATTAACCAAATAATAAAACATAAACCCAAAACAACCCGCTGTCTATAATGGAAATTTCAATTTTAATTTACAAGTTTTTGTGCATTTTGTAACTGAGTATTGAAAAAATAAGTAAATAAACAGTTCTCCAGACAATTCATACAGAAAATCTTGACTTTGTATAGAATTAAAAGATGTATCACCCTCTAATCACCACAAAAACAAAACAAAAAACAACACATAATGGAAGTTCACACAATTGGTGAAACTCAGAAGTACCAAGGGAAAAATATATATATTTCAAGTAGCTGTGATGTTTTATTACTGTTAAATTCAGGTCATGAATTTTGACCATCCTAACTTTCAATCAAACCCCTCGGAGGACGCACATGGCACTAATGATGCACTATACCAAAACATCTAACATTTTAATTCCACTTCTAAGCTTCTTTGCCCTGTACACATGAAATAAATAAAATACACACAGAGAAATAATAATAATAATAAAAAAGAAATTATAGAAGAATTATATCTATAGTATTTTCCTTTTTGTAAAAAGGGACTGTTTGAGGCATCATTTTCACCTTAAGGATGAGGGGGGAATCACTTCCCAGAAATCAGTCAATATTCGGCTTTTTCTGTCAGATACAAGTTTGACCCCCCCCTCCCCCACCCCCTCCTTTTTAAATGAAATTCCACTTTTTCTGACTTAAATACATTTCCTAATTATTATCTAAAAAGGCAACCAAAGTCAAGATGAATGGGCTTGAAAATGAAGCTCAACAGTTACTTTTTCTTCTTCTTATTATTTTGTTTGTTTTAAATAACATTGAGGCAAAGCTGGTGACCACTCTAGAACCTCTTTTCTTGATTTAGGCAAAAATTATTTATTTAATTTAAGCAAGAGGGGTAGGATGACTTCAACAGATGACTTCTACACGTATCAGAGAAGGCTTTGAAGTTGATCCACCTGACAAGAAACATCGGTGAGTGACTGCTGGTGGTATCCCCTTCCACTCCACACCTAGGTGGTTCCACCACCTCATTATTAGGTGCAACCATAAGGCCCATCTTCATCATGCTCTCCTATAATTAAAATAAGGATTCCCACATCATTGTGTGGAAGTATATATACACATGCGCATTCAAGCTAATAAGTATATGGCTAATAAGCAATGGTCTGGATTTACATGGCTTCATTGCAACACTGGTCCTAGTAGCATTATCCAATGTTTTTTTTTCTAATGTCAAACTTTAAGAAGTATTTATTATTGTTTTCCCATACTTACAATCTTTCAGAAAGTATTAGAGAAAACAAGCACTAAAAACATCAAAATATATCCCAAAAAGAAACCCTCAAGCTACATGTACGATGAAGATGCATCATCCATGAAAGCAGACTGACAGTGTTTCAAAGGCCTTCATATACATTTCCTTCTGCTTATATTGTGTTTCATCCATCACTTTCTGTTCATTTATTTTTCTGGTCCATGTTCCACTTTAGAGGCAATGAAGATTCCTGTGTCTAGATATCATAACTGCAGTTAACTATTTGTTAAGAAAGTAGGGTAATTTCTACTGAATAAATTACAAAACACACACCAGTTCTGCCTTGAGACATGCAGCTACAGAAAGCCGGTTTTACCACCGCAAACAATATGCTTTCTAATCACAGCAAAGGTCAACATAGAAAATTCTGGTAATACAAAACACCGAAGTGTTAATTTCTAAAGACAATTGAAAATATCTTTGTCTCAACATTTTTTTCTTCTTGGTTATCTGCTTGATGCTTACCGACTTTCATAAATATCTTTTATTCTTTTTCAATAATGGGATGTAACAGCTGACAGATGAAAAGCAAGCACAATGCCTTGTTCCTATCTATTATTAAAGTGGTGGTTCTTCTGCTTATTTTTTGTTCCCTATACAAGTATTGCATTTCAAATGCTTTCTTAATTACAGACATTACATATATACCATATAGAAACAGAAACTAAAAATGAATGCAAATATTTATATACTTCAAAATGTCTGCTTCCACTTAATAGAGCAATAACTGCATGAATGGTGTTTTTAGGGAAACAGATTACATGGTAACTCAGTGTGTATTTCCAAAATACTGAGGATTAAATACTTTATTTACTTTTTCCCCAAGTATATGTCCACAAAATCCTAGTTATACAAGATTTTTAGACAACACAAATACTAGTATTAGCTTTGCTTTTCATAAAGCAATCACATCCTAGTGTCTCTTTCAGCAAAGAGAATCAAGAGACTATACCAAAACAATGTTATTTGTAGTACTGAATCAAGCACTCAAAAATAAGAGAAACCACATTGGTTGTAATATTCTCTCTGAAAGCTTTCTTTGTACATCTATGCTATTCACTGAATAAGGTAACTGTTATAAAGGTCAATGATAGTTAGCAACAGTGTAAAAAAAAATAAATCACAAGAAATGTGCAGATCTAGTACAAATTAACTCATGCAGACAAGAAACATGTTTTAGATTGTCAAATCAACAATAAAAGCCAGAATTTCCTAACTCAGAAATTTTGGACCTGCAATCTAAAGAGAATACTTTTTGTATTTAATTAAGAAAAAGACTCAGTTATTTAACTAGGCAAAATTCAACCACCACACACCAGTGAACTATGCACCTGCTCCTTGGCACTGCAAAAACAATTTGCCACTGTTTCCAGACAAATTAGCTGGTGACAGCAGGTCGGCATTCTGACTTTATTGCCAAAGCACCCAGGTACTGCCTGTCCCTGCCATACAGAGTTTTGGCTGGAAGCAATGTCCTTCTCCCCTCCTTCCTCCCACAAAGTGGGTAGCTGCTCTGACACTTCCCAGAAGCATGAGACTAGATTAACTCATTTCTGTGTCTTGAAAAAAAATGCTGATGAATTCAAGGGAAGCAACAATCTTCAACACTTTATTTTTCAAGAACAAATGAGTGGAATTTCCTACTGAAGAGAGAACACACTTCTGTAGACAGAGAGGTCTGATGCAAATCATATAAATACATATGATATTCCCCACCAGTCTCATATACCATTCCAAATGCTAAGCAACTTACTAAGGAGCCTGCACTGACAGCACTGAAAACCGAAGACATCTCAAGGCTCTACCGTGACAACCTGCACCTTTGAAAGTGGATACTTACGTATGGACTTCATAAAAAACTGAGATAAGAGGATTGATGCCCAGAAATCAAAAGGAGGGAGGGGAAACAGGCATTCGTCTCCTTTACTACCATTTAAAATTTTCTGACCCTACACTCAGTAGTTCAGATGACACAGTCTGTGGGACCATATAATAGGCAGATTACAAAGGACTAAAGAATGACACTACCTGTGTAATGTTAAGTAGATACAGAAATTCATGAGCTATAAAAAGTTATGAAAAATTATGAAGTACATTGTTTTACACCAGTATTTTTAAAATGTCTTGAATATTAAGACAGACGTCTTAGAGTACAGAATTATTATAATTGGTATCAATGGAATGTCTAGTCTTCCACATACACTCACCAACAACATCCATCCCTTCTACCTTCAACTAAACATATATGGCAAGAATGGTTTCCCTGAGCAGGTATGCTCAATGGCTACATCCACCAAATATTTTCCTGCCCACTGTATTCTTCATATTTGTGTACTACTGCAGCTATCATCTCTAAAACAAAACAAAACAGTGATATGCCAAGGAAACATATAGCGTAGATACTAATGATGAAGAAATTACACTAAACCAAACACCACCAGAAGTGTGCACTTCTGATACAGAATACAGTATCAGGAAATTGTATTTTGTCAGTTAATACAAATATCCATGCTTGCATCCAGTAACATGAAGCTAAGCATACATGGAATAAAGCTGACTCTCTGCAGACTTGGAAAGAAGTTTAGAAATCGATACCCTTTCCAAGTCTGTTCCTCACACGCAACGATACTGTGAAAAATAATGAATACAATTCTGATGACAGTATCCCTTTAGTGTTGGGGTCTGACTGTAACACAAGTTACATATGGCAAGCATTACCAGTGCTACAACTAAGAACATGCATTCTAGTTCTCAACTCTCACATAGTCCATTGTCTTTTGTAGTTTATCCAGAGAAGGGAAGGGAGAAAAAAAAAAAAAAAAAATCAATCAGGAATGTCTTAATTCAGTCAAAGGTAAATTATTTTATATGAGCTCCCCCTCCCATGGACAAAAGCACCATTTCAAATAACAAGATTTGTTGCTAACAGTCAATTTAAGCCTTTCTTCAGTGCATCACCAAACAAAACCAAGCAAATCATGAAAGTGAACAGTGTAATCATCTGATGTTGGCAAACACCACACAGGACCTAAAGACTGTTTGTCAAAGTCAACACATAGGTAGCTACATACATTAGCAGATTTTACTGCAGGAAAGAACTGCAATCTCAAAAGATTACTTATTTGGATTAATTTAACCAGTTTTAAATGTTCACTACTCAAGACTTTGGATCCAGCTTTCAAAGAGCATGGTTTAGTTATATTATTTATATTATCCTAAGAACCTTGTACACAATTAAGCTGCACATGGGAATTGGTGCCTCCTTGGAGAAACTTTCTAAAGTACTATTATTAACTTCAATGAGAATTTAATTCAACAGTTAAACAAACATACTGATGTTGTAAAAGCTGGTATCAAAAGAAATACTCCAGAAAGACAAACTTGGTTTTAGACCCAATAGTCCGATTTTACATTTCTTAGCAGTGAGTTATTTATCAAATGTTCAGCAAAACCAAAGTTGTATCTTTCTAACCCAGAACTTTACTTCATTGCTCAAATCCCCAAATCATACATTTCAACTGCTGAAACACATAAGTGAAAGAAATCTGAAATGAGACAATACAGCTCTTTTAAACCATAATGTAGCTAATCTAATTGGTTCCAAAACCTTTAACCCCTGAAACAAAGATATAGAACATTTCCATTTTGCTCCATTCTGTTAATACATATGAAAACACCACTTAAAACCCCCTGACTTTGTCATGTGGACAGCACTTTTTTTAGCCTCTCCAGATCTAGAGCCATCTGCAAGCCCCCTGCTCATCACTGTTAAAATACAAAAATATGGAATGTTAAATACAAAGGGCAACTTCAGCTCTGGTGTTTATAATTGCAGTAGTAACAAAAGCTTCTGTGAGAACTGCAACAGGTACACTAGTAGAAGAATTGGCGTAAGCATAACTTCTTACAAAGAATAAATTTTTAAGTGAAGAAGACATGGTTAGGATTAAAACTTTTGCACGTTCATTAATTTGTGTTCAAACAAAGATTATACAGTTACAGAACAGAATTGATAGCAGTATTGTATGGGAGGGCACATTTGTTTTTGGTTACATGACTAAGAATGCAACTAAGTTACAATCAACTTCTCTTAAAAAAAAAAAAAAAGAAGCATACAGGTTACCAAATTCCTCCAATTCTTCATAAATGCTACTCTATTTGCAAAAGGAAAATGCAGGTATAGGAGAAAACTCCTGAAAATTTACTCTGCTCTGCAAAGAGAGTATTTCTTGGAGGGCTTGTTGTACCCGCATAGATCTTAAAGGTACAAGTTTATGCTTATGTGAGATGAAACAAGATTTAAATCCTATATATGTCAATTTAATTTTTATTTTGGAGGTCTTAAAGTTAGGAAAAGAAGTTCAGATTCCCAGTTAACCTTGAGCTTGGCTTTTTAAAATAAATGTCAACTACACAGGCTATTTTGAATTCAGTGGATGATTTTCAAAAGTACAGCAGACAACTGCACACACATCATCATTTGGTCTGACAAAAAAAAGTTTCTGAATTAAAGAAGTCAGATCACTTACTAATTTATCTAAAGAAGTTACAGCATTTTTAATGCAACTTTACTGAAGTGGAATGTACATTAATCCTCTGAATATGGCCTTTAAGGAAGACATAGAAGAAACACATAAAGGCTTTACGTCAGTATCTAAAAGCATTGGCTTGAGATTAAACAGGTAAGTAAGTAAAGGTTTCTCTCACTTGGATGGTTTGCTTACCTCTGGGGGGGGATATAAGGAGCAGATACTGTTGGCATAACTGTACAGGGTTCAACCACTGTTTTCTTGGCCTTTTTTGTCTTTTTTCTGACTTTCGATGTAGACCTAGCAGTTCTGACTGATCCCTCCTTTCTACAAACACCGTTTTTGATTTCAGCTTCTCCATAAATATTTAGAGGTCTCCGTATGCAACCTGGTGGAGTATGTACATCACAATAGGCAGTCTTTTTTACAGAGAACGTTGTCCCACTGCCAGTTAGTTCTTTCACAGGTTCCATTTTCATATATAGACCGGCTTTTTGAGCACACGTCACATGGAATGCAGTATAGCAGTTTGCTTTGTGGCACTGGATGCAGGCACCAACACCTTTCTGTTTACAGAGGTAGCATGTTAACTTCCATCTGGCTGGGGGAATGTTCCTGACACCATCAATTGGCTCGATAAAAACTGTATTGGCAAATCCAACTTCTGGAATCCACAAAGCACACACAACATGTCCCCAGCGATCATCATCAGTCTTTTTAAAGGCACCTCCCTTGTTTGGGCACAGCACACAGTCTACAGGCCGAGAACGGGACTGCAGACAGTGTCTGCAGAGCCACTGACCCTCAGGTATATATGGCACCCCATAGCATTCCTGATGTACTGCTAAATTACACATATCACAAAACAGGATTACATTGCTGTTCTGACATTCACCATCCATGCAAATACAACACACTGCATCTTCATCAATTAAAGACTGATGATCACCCTGTTTTTGGTTCTCACAATAAGACTCCTTTTCAAACCTATCCATAAGGAATTCAAACATGTTTTGTGAAACAACTGACACTCCATCACTTTTCCGCTTTTCATTTATTATTTCTAACCATGCGTAATCTTCCTCATCCATGTCATACTCAACTTCATTATCAAGTTCTTCTGCTGACTTCTCAATGAATTTATAATAAACTGGAGGTCTCCGAGGAGCTGAAGGGGGACTGTATTCAACAATCCGTACTTTTGGTTCTGGAAGAGGAGTTGTTGTAGCAGGTATGCCGTGTGAGCTCGGAATAACTTCATTTTTCTTTTTCACTTTGTTATTTTTATGCCGTTTGCTTCTTAGACAAACTGGTGGTCTTTCACTATTTTCCTTATTGCTGTTGCATTCACTCATTTCCTGGGCTGTAAGATCATCTTCTAATATAATCTCTAAAGGATCAAAGATACTGATCCTATGCAGGCGACCTTCAATTTCTATTTCAACCATTCTTTGAGCTTGAGCGTATGTCAAGGTTTCTCGTGTAGGGGAGTGCTTAATACTGCATGGGGATGAAGAATGCCTTGCTGCCGATACTCGATGGCATCTTCCTTTTCTCCTCATTTGGTAATGTTTACCTAAAACGAGAGCAACAGTTAAAATTATGAACTCTGAAAAATTACTTGAAAATGTGAGTTTTATTATAGTAAGAGAAATAACTTCAGTCCTATGGCTCCCAAACCACCTATCCAATTAAAAAAAACAAACACTAGCAACAACAGAAAAACACTTCTTACCCTTAGTTTGTAAGACCGCTCTGTCTTGAACAAAATAACTTAATGATAAAACGATCTCCTAAATGCTAGCTTCTCTAAGTAAACACAGCTATATAAAATCCATAATAAAAATGCTACAGAAGAGCTAACGGGAACAACTCTGCATGAGAAAAAAAGGAAAAATGTAAGAAAAATTGAAAGAAAATTTTAAGAAAATCTTTAATACAGTAATACCAATTGCTGAGTAATTGGAATTGCAATTAAAATGCAGTTTCATTTTTTTTTTCCAGAGCTTTGGATTTTTTTCTCTAGATCTCCCCTCTAAAGGTACTAACATAATCCTGAAAGAAAGTTTTTCCCACAAGTGTATCCAGTACAGTTTGAAACACGTTTTAACAGCTCAGTACACCTATACCTAAAGCTAGAAAAACATGCATACCTCCAAATTTGATGCATGCAGTTTGACAGCTTTTTTATTTTTTTTTATTTCTTCATTAATCTATTGTTCTTTACCCTACTACACTTACCCACAGAAACGGTTCTACAAACACTGTATCTGAGAATTACATCATTGCCAAGGCCACAAAGTTATCAGCATCAATGCACGTTTTATTGTTTTACATAACCCCCATACTGGCAGGTTGAATCCCAGTCAGTGCCAAAACTTCTGAATACAGAGAGATGTTCGAAATGACAAGAACACAATTAAAACTGCAATGACCAATAAGGTGAAGTTATGGCTGCAGTTATGAAATATTCCACTTGTAATTTGACTTACGCTGAAGACATGCTCTGAGCATCTGTGTGCACACATCCCTCACACCCTAGTCCCTCAACCCATTCTTTGAGATTTCTCCTCAGCAACTGGAGTAGGCGAGTATCTCCCTGTCTTTAAATTCAAGCCCAAGCTCTTTATAAAATAAAAATGACATAATTTCCAAGTTCATCAGCTACTGGAACAAGATCAGCACCCATTACACACAACATACCAAAAAAAAGACTTTTTTTCCCCCTAGCATGAAGTACTGTGACTAGGAGAGGAATTCTAGAATTCCTAGAACAGAAATTCTAGTTGAGAGCTTCCATCCTTACACTCTATATGACATTTATTTTTCCCCTCCTACAAAGGCTGAACACTATTATAGAACCAACTGATAATCTCAAGCTTAGAAGTTCTTCTAATCCCCTTCCTAATAAATCATTAATAAAGCAAACTTCAACCTCAGGTACAGAAAAAAACAACTCTTGATCTTTAATCACCTGTTTAAAGTATTATCAGGGCCTCCTGTTTTAATTCTGATCAGACAGAAATACTGCGACACTGACAAATTCATGTCACTGTCACCTATCAGTTAAAATAACTCAGCTAGCATCAGCATGTGTTGCCAAAAATGCAGACAATTACAGAGATCAGAGCACAGTTATTGCCACAAAGCACCAGAGATATTTCATGAAGAAAATAGCAAACTGAAACAATTAATACACAAAACATCCCATGCAGCCTGCCTTTTGCTTTTGTTCAGCCTGTGACGCCAATTTCAAAAAAAATGGCCTTCGAAGTCCCAAGGAACTCATTTTAAGGGAAGACTAGACAATTTAGGCAACAAGTGTTAAAAGCAGCTCAAGAGGGTCTTATCTGCTCTCACAAACTGCCCTTGGTCTCCCAAAGAGAAATTAAAAAGATGAATCTGAACTTATTATTCATGTTAAGATTAAGTGTATTACTCACAGATCTGACTTTTACACAGATATTCCTTAATTCTTATTACTTGTTTTTATAGCACAAGCTCAAAACCACACAACAGTCAGTGTTTAATCATCACACACCTCTGATCTGCTGTTTATAAACAATGAATGAATAAAAAAAGGTTCCATCTCTTCAAGCAAGTTTGGAGACATATTTAATAATCTAGTTCTGTTAAATAACATAGGATTAAATTAGACCTATTTCTTAACTCCAGAAGAAGTTTATACAGCTAATGCTGTTACTGAAGGTCCAATAACTAGAAACAGACATACAGATAATTTAACTGCAATTAGAAGTTAGTTCCCACAGTTTCACAACAGATTTTGTAATTCAGAGGCCAAAGATAACACAGTGACCCTGATTTGTTTATTCACATGAACAAATATAAGAGTTTTTTTTAGCTAGTACACACTGATGTATCAGTGTACAGCAAGCTACTACGGATCACTATGGTTTCATTTTATGGTATTTTTTGATACTTGTCTTGAATTTAGTCACCAATAAAAACAAACAATAACAAAAACCAGATCATTTAGTTGTGTTTACCTCATACAATTGCACTTTAGTTCTGTCTAGATGTTAAGGTCTGTGTTTTCTTTTTAAACCTCTCCTCCTACAACTATGAACAGACACACAACCAGCCAAGATGTTCATGAAGATAGCCAGTGTTCTAAACAAATTACAGGGGGAGACATGGGAGGTAGCCTTCAGAATCAAAAATTGTGCTACTTGTCCACATTTAATTATCTAACCTAACCCAGTATTACAGTATTATAATAATAATCTCCAATCTCACTACACTTATCTTTCTGAAATTCTTTAGCACAGCTGCAAAAAGGCAACAAGAGCAAGAAACTATTTTGAAGCACGTGTACTCTCATCTAGGACTACTGCCATCAATGTCAAACTGTATGAATCAATGCTAAACAGTGTCTGAGCTAACTAACATCTAAGCACCTCCCTTGAAATATTCAACTATACATAAAGCTCAATCATGAAGCAAATTACAATTTGCTGGGAAAACGGATACCCTACACATATAACACAGTGAACACAGAACTGGAATCGGTACTAATCTGGCATAATTTCATAGGAATTTAAGTGTGAATAACCTAAGCACTCCAGGAACCAAGGCAGCGGTGGCCTTGTTTTGTTGCCCTCACAAGTCTATTCCAGAGGAAGACTGGATTTCTACATAGCAAATTCATGACCAGCTTTTGGTTTGCTTTTACTAGTTAATTATCAGACACCTTTCTTCCCTCACCCTCCAGAGTATCCTTCAGGCCCATTGGAATGAAGACTACGAACATAACTTTGAAAAGCAGTACACTATGCCACCACTTTCCAGTCGATATCGACAGCGACATCACACTTTCAGCAGAGTAATTTTAATATACTTCTGCCACAAGTTTTCTGCCTCTTTCAACAAGTCGAAGAGTGTAGGAGACCAAACAGGAAAGTCTGCAGCTCTTCCCTCTCTGAATTACCTCAGCTGCTTGTGAAGAAAACTGCTAGCAGCCACTTTGCCCCACCACAACACAAGCACACGAAGACAGCAGTCTGTGAGGACGGCCCGGTACGAGGCCCGGGATCACCAACTGGAGAAGCACCACAACACACTCTACTCACAAACTCCTTTCACAGCCTCCGTCCCAGTTACCTTCACCCAAACTGCCCAGCTCCCTGGACGCCCTGCTCGGTGGACTGGGGCCTGCCGTTCCCAATGGGCCATCGGAAGCAGCACGACACCGGGGCGCCGCTCAGCCCCAGACAATGAGGCGGGGGAAGCAGGGGAAGCAAACACTGCTGACGCGCACACGGGGAGAGGGGGGCACCACCCACGGCCTCGGCTGCGGCGCGGGAGCGTTTCCCCTCGGGGAAGGCTGGGGAGGACAGGGGGAGGCAGCTCGGCCTCGCTAAGGCCGCTGCGGTGGCCGCCGGCGCTGCCGCAACACACCGCCGCCCTCCAGCCCCCCCAAGGCCTCCCGACCCCCGCCGCCATCTCGCCCCCCAACCCCTGAGGCCCCACCCCCTTCCCCAGGCCCCGCCCCCGGCGGCTCCTGCGCGGACACTTCCTGCCCACGCCCAGGGAGCCTCCAGCGCGCACGCCCCCTCCGCTCCCGATGGTTCCTGCCCGACCCCGGCATTCCCCCCCCCCCCAGCTCCCCGCCTCCCCCCCTCCGCCCCCGGGAGGATGGTTCCTGCCCGGGCCCATCACCTCCCGGCCCTTCCCAACAGCCGCCTCCCTCCCTCCCCTCCGCGAAAATACTCGGCCCACCAAGATGGCGGCTGACAAAACAGCCCGAGCGGCGCCCTCCCCCAGACCGCCGCGCTCCGCTTCCCCCCCGCGCAGCCTCCCCGGCCGCCGACGGGCCCGGCCCTTCCCTTCCCTTTCCTTCCTCCCTTCCCTCCCTGTCCGCCCACCCACCCCCACGGCCGGTGGTCGGCGGGCCCCGCCGCCCTCCGCCGCCCTGCCCCGGCTTCACTCACGCTGTGGGAGCCGCCGAGGCGCGGCTGACAGACCTCCCGCTCCGCCTCTGCCGCCCTAATGGCGGAGCTCCCGCCGCTGCTGCTGCTGCCGCCCGCTCCCGCGGCGGCGGCGGGCGCTGAGAGGGCGGCGCTGCCCGCGGCGGCGGCGGCCCGGCGCTGGCTGCGGGGCTGCTGCTGCTGCTGCTGCGGCTGGTCCGGGCGCATTCGTGAGGCGCGGCGCGGGTCGCGCTCCGGCTGCGGGCTTCGGCGCTCGGCTCCCGGGGCTGAGCAGCTCCCCTCCCCCCTCGGCACAAACAATGCGGCTTCACCACAGCGCTGCGCCGACGGGGGGGAGGGAAGGAGGGAGGGAGGGAAGGAGGGAGAGGGAAGGGACGGGAGGGCGCCAGGCACCGCCCAGACCCGCTGCTGCCGCCGCTGCTGCCGCCGCCGGGCGGAGCCTGCGCGCCGCTGCCCGCCCGCCCCTCGATGGCGGAGGCAGCGCCGGGCCGCGCCTCAGGGGACAGGGCGGGAAGGCTCCGGCCCGGCCCGGCGAGGGGGCACGGAAATGCCTCAGCGCGGGGGGATTTAAACCCGGGCGAACAGGGTGTGTGTGTGTGTGCGCGCAGGGCGGGACAGGGGAGGGCTTCTTCATTGCAAAACCGAGGCTCGGAACTGCGCGTAACTGCGATTTATTATTTCTGCGGGCAAAGTCCAAGCCCAAGCTTAGAGAATTTGCTTGAAAGTTTGCTCTTACGTTGTCTCCGGGTCGTGCTTCTGCTTTTGAGTAACTGGTAACGGCCTTTACGTTTTGAGCGGGCAAAAACGGGTTGTTTCTAGCTCCCCGCGCAAAGGACAGCCTTTGTGGAGTATTATTTTTAGACAGCCATGTTCGAGATCTGGAGGATTTTACTGTATGTTTCCGTGGGACAGCTGCACCCACATGCTTCAAAAACTTCTTTTAAGCTAGCCCCATCTGAGGGAAACACTTGTCTTTGCCTATCACAGAAAGTCCTGTGTGCAGTAAAAAACAGCAAGAGTAGGTGTGGTGCTCTTTGCCCATCTGCAACCACCCCCCACTGAATAAAGCTTTCTTCAAAACTTTTTTTTTTTTTTTATAGCAGTAGCATTTGCTTGCCTCAGTTACTCCAGTAATAAATCTATGGCTAGGAAAACAAATATAGATACACCTGTCATTACTTTCTTGCAAAAAGTGAATTAAGGTCCAGAGAGCTCAAGTAACTTAGCTAAGGAAATCTTGCACAAGCATTGTACGTACTTTCCAACTAATTTCCTCCCCTCCTCCCCCCATCAGGGACCATCTTGCAGGCTGCTCTCTAGCAAAGCAGAGGCTATTAAAACAGCTAACACTTGTGCACTGCACTCAGTGTAGAAGCAGATCTGTAGGATCACATTGGCACAGTAACTTCAATTTCAGATTTTTTTTTTTTTTTTTAAATAATGTATTAACTATACAAGTCATTTGGTCATTCATGTACTGCTTATAAGGAATTACTCTCTGGGTATATCACTTAGATGGCCATACCGTCAGTCTCGGAAGCCTTACACCACGTTGATTTAAATTAGTGTAGAATTCAGCTTGTGACAGATACTAAAGGGGAAGCAGCATACTAAATCATATAAGCTAGTGTACAGTCAAGTTGTAAAAATGACTAGAAATGACATTGTCAAGAAGCTAATGAGTATAATAAAATCCCATTTATGAAAAAAAAACATGTTGTTTCATCTTTTAACTGATAATCCACATATGTATCTGTCCTGCAGCTGTACAAGTGCTTTATAACTGGAGACAAGTTTTCCACAGAGAGCTTGATGGTGTCCATACTCTGCTGTGTCTGATGCACAAGTAAGTCTGGCACTTTTCCATTTATGTTTTTTTTTTTTCCTGCCAGGTGGATTGCAGCACTCGATAGCTGCACATCCCTTCAATAATGCAGCATTCCTTACGTGTATTTGTACCATTTAACCATCTTTTTGCAGTTTGATTCCATGCTTTATTCTCCAGTAAGGTCTACTTATGTGACTTTGTTGAGATTCATCTTCCAGCTCTGCCTGCCCTGTGCATAAGGCACATTTGGTAAAAACACCCCATCTATAAAGTGTAATGTCTTAAACTTCATGGTGATAAAAAGAGGAAGTGGTAGTTCCAAAATCATTTCATTATAAAGACAGTGATCATTGATTCCCACGACCTGTTGACCAAGGACTCATTGCACAGCCTGAATCTATCATGACAACGTGTTACAGTGCCAGGACCTGATCTCCCAACTAATTTGAAATGACAGGCTTCTGGTCTATTTTAGCGTAACACAGAAAGGCCTCCGTGCTCCTTATATTCTCTGCAGAGTTTCAAAGAACTGCTGAGCTTCATTTCCTGGTGCCCATACTAAAGACTCTAACTCCACTTCAAATTACTAACATACAGGCAGGGTTCATCAGGGCTCTAGATCCTTGCAATTAACCTCAGGAAGAAGGTATGATTTTTTACTATGGACTGCCCAGGCTCTGGCACAGAATGCGTGCAATTCCTTGATACAGTGTTTCACAGCAATGGCACAAAGATCAGAGCAGGCCTGACACACAGTCCAGTAATAGGAGCCTTACACTTTCGAACCTCCTCTCATTGACCTTATGACAGGCTACTAGATCAGGATCTTCAATCCTCAGTGTTAAATATCTGTAATATTAGCTCACATTCGTTCAAAATGCAATAATGTACAGTATTGCCTGGTGTATTTGACCAGTCCTGAGCACACACTGCTATAATCTCAAAGATTTGTTTCTTTGCCTGCTCAATCTCACAAGTGAGACCTAGTGCCTCAAAATAGTATTATTTCCATTTTTGGAAGAGGAGGAAACAATTTTAATGGGATGCCGTACAATATTAAGCAAAAAGATAACTGGCCCTCTGCATGATAGTTTGATGAAAACAGGACCCTCATCACCTTTTTTGGCACTAACTCAATGTGTGTGGGGGGAGGGATTTGGTCCTGCTCCATCACAATCTTCACACTCCTGCTTAGCAGCATCAGATTTTGATTCAAGTTGCCACTGCTGACTCACTTTCCAAGAAAGATTTTCACAGATGGAATATCTTCTGCTTACCAGCTTTCACCTGCAGTAGTTATCAAATTCTTAAGACAAACATTTCAAGAGGAAAGAACCATGTAAACAAACTCAAATGCTATCCATCTGCTAATTTCCCCTTTCAGAATCAACCTTTGAGACACTACTACATTGCTCAAGTATATCACATGCACAGCAACACCTTTTTTTCCAGATTAATAGAGATCAACTCAGACTTGCTGCTGCACTTAATTTTTGGCAGCGGTACTGATTTTCCTCGGATGGAACTCCCTTTCCTTCTTTGAACAGCCAGCTGCTAAAAGGACAAGCAAGAGCCAGATCCCATTCCACATGTTCTTTGGAAGTCACAAGAACCTTTCAGTTTCCAGATAGATTTTGGACATGGGTTTTCACCCCAGCATGATGACAACTCTGACTAACTTTGCTAGGATATGGAACAAAGAATATGATTCCTCAGACCAAAATGTCCCTATAAAATTTTCTAAGTCTCACTTCCCCACTATATGGTTTACTTCTACACACAATTATATTCCCCCCAAATACTGTCTGATAATATATGTTACTATGGTTCTTCACATCCTGCAAGGGGGATGCTTTTCCATTTCACTTACCTCGTCGGTTGTGGCACTGGCCAATTACTCACGGGGCCTGACTGTGCAAGGCCAGCTGTTCTTAAAAAAGGTTGTTCCCAAACATCGCAGAAGCCTGGACAGCATGAACTATGATTAAGATGCTGAAACCCTATCACAAGACATGTTACAGCAACATGCTGACAAAAACACAAAGGTTCTCTATTTAGAACATTGATAAGGAGACCCTTTAGATCACCAGAACAGTTCACGATGATCCAAAGGAACAGCCTTCTCTGAAGCAGGTTTTAAAACAGACTGCAGTCTCTGTCAATGCCTCGTATGGTACTGATAAAGACAGAGCCCTTTTATCATCAGAGGTCCACCAGAACTCAAGCTACATCACTGTGCTTGCTAAGAAATACCTCTGTGACTTACATCTGCTGAACAGTCCTGTGGAATGTTATCTATAGATAATACTTAAAGACCATTTGACAGAGTGGTCTTTAGGCTGTACAGCTGCTATGCAAAGGTCCTTACCCCGTTTCCATTTAAGCGTTTGTATGAACTACTGCTTGGAGTCACCCATTGCAAGAAGAGTTATGTAGCCTTTGTGGTTAAACAGCTCTTCGAGAGGCAGAATTTACAAGGAGACCTACTTCCTGCCTTCCTTACCCTTCCACTGTTTCAAATCCTTTAACATCACATACCTTTGGGATTTCAGAGTTATAAGGCTCCCTTTGCGAAATGTGCATACAAACTTTGCACAATGGAAGGTGGGGCTTGAACTCACCCCTGCAGACACTGAAAATATTAAAAACAAAAAATAGTATTAGAATATATGTTAAGGCATATCTGTGTTACACTTCAAAAAAAAATTCCAAATTAACTTCTATTTTTTTCAAAATGCTGCACCAAAAGCACAGAGTCTGCCCATCTACTCACCTGTAGGTCTTTTAAATAGCAAAACAGCAGCATGCTCAGTGAAGAGAATTCAATGAATGCATCCTTGGTGATTCAAGATATATAGCCATAGAACTTATGTCAACCACATTGCTGAAATTTCAGAGTTGTTGTGAAGTAAGAAGATTCAAAAGCTCAGAAGCAGGTCAGAAAGAAAGTTATATGACTTAGTATTTCTTCTTAAGCTTATTAAAATAATAATAAAAATCAAACACCATTTGAGCAGTTATTTGGACACATACCTAATGATATTGTTGTTTACAAAAGAGCAGACAGAACCTTAAACAAGGAAGTATCATTCGCCTTCTCTCCTGTCATTGCCTCTTTGGCATTAATTATTCAATTCCTAGTGCTTACAGATTGGCACCTTTAATATGTTCTGTATAGTAACTCCACCTGCAAAGGCCTTTATGGGGAGCTATCCCTGCCAAATGGTAATTGCCCTCATAATAACCCTTCACTGTTTAGCCTGTTGATTTTCTCTTTAGTCCCCTGAACTGCCTCACTGCACAATCAGACAAACATGATTGTCAGGGCAAGGAAGGCAGCAGGAAAGTAAACCCAGGGTCTGAGTGCCCCTTTAGCATTCCTAATTATTAGGCATCATTAGCTTAAGCTGACAAAAGAAGCTGCATGTTTAGAATGGGAATGTCTGTCTCGATTAACATAGAATAAGTAACCGGGCCAAGTTATGGACAAAGACAAAACGTCCGTGGTAATGGGTGGGAATCAAAGAGCAAAACAATAATTGCTATGTGAAAAGTTCTAAATATATCGTACTTACATAGCAAAGAACTACAGCCACTGTGGCTAAACAATTTACACTGTATTTTGACTTTTTTTTTTTTTTGCAAGATGTGCTGAGGAACCCGGCAGATGAAGGCTATTTATAGAAGGTTAATGAAACAAATTAAATTATTTGAACTGAAAATTTGTGTCAAAAAGTAGCCACAAAGGGGGGAGTGGAATTGCTCACCACAAAAATACTTATCACACAATAAATTTTCCAAATCAAACATTTTCAGTAGTTTCTAACTTCTTCCTGTAGTTGTTTTCCTCATCAGGTTTGAGTTTCAGAAGATTTTTCTTTCAACTTGAATTCAGGCAACTGCTTAAGCCAGCATGTAAACAATATTACTAGAAACACATTCTTCATTCTTATTTTCCCTGATAACCTTTTCCTGATCCCTTCCTGTACGCTGGAAACAGCCTTCATCCAAGTAAAGAAATGTTACTCACTGCTTCCATGAAGTTTAATAACTTACAAGCGTTATGTATTAAATCACTTAGGTGACTTCCAAGGAATTTCCAATTTCTTGCTGTCAGTATCAGAACTTGTAACTCTAATATCTAATAAAATGCAAATTTTGAGTGAAGTGTTTTTCCTAGTTAGGTCACTCACAAAGGTGCATCTCCGAGAAAGAATCCAATGTTTACACCAAGTTAATACTTCAGCTCTAGTATAATTAAATTAAAATTCAATCAGCGATGAAACAAATCCAGCCTTAATTACTTTACTACCTCTTCCTCATTCATTCTCAAGGACAGACCTGGTCTGCAGCTGATTAAGACAGTATGTAGCAGAGGAAGCCTTACTGTTGGAATCCCCAGTCATTTACTGCAGAAGTAATCCCAGAATAGATGGGCTCATTTAGAATTAAAACCTTGTCTCCTCATTTACATGAGGAAAGACAACAAAGCAAGGTGACATCACCTTGTGGAGGAAAAGTGAAAAAATAAATCAGGAGCAAGATTTTGAATACATGACATCCACAAAAAAATTAGCAAACAGGAAAGCCAGATATAGCTCATAGCTTCAGAAAGAGTCCAGAGAAAGACAATCCCCTGATCACAGAAACCCTACTTGTATGTATCAGATAACAAGCAAGCAGTAATGAGCCCTGTGTGGGTTTTATTTGCCTTATCTCAGACCTGGCTACCTTGGCCAGTGCCTGGTGCTGGGTGATAGAGATCTTCCAAAATCACATTTACATAAATCTGTTCTAATATATAATATGACCTCATAGAGCAAAACAAATCTTAAAAAAAAAAAAAGAATCTTCAATTTGATCACTCCTCATAGACATATTCCAGCATCGTCCTCATTCCACACAAAGGTTAAATATGAATAAATCCTCTGAACTTCCTGTCATATGCACAACTCCACACCAAAATTACCAACATAACACTCCTGATGTGCTATAAATCCAGGACAAAAAAAAAGATTATCCAGTTGTTTGTGACAAATGAGGTAATTAATATAAAAACACAAAGGCATCATGGCTTTGGCAGAGAATACTGTTTAAACTTGCTCACAACCACAGCATAATTATTTATTCTTTCTTTTCTCCACTGCATAATTATTCATTCTTTCTTTTCTGAGCATCCAGCTTGACACCTTGGATATGATGAGCAGAGCCAAGTGCCTGCTGAAGTTAATGGGGTATGTATGCTAAATATATAAATACTCTCCTATGTTAAGTGTTCTTAGAAACCATACCCTTGTGATACTAAATTGGACATACAAATTTAGTACTTCTGACCTTTATTTTAAGGTTTTGATTTTAAGTTGGCACTATCTACACAGGGTCCTGGAAGAGGCTGGAGTCTATACAAGAAGAAAAATAAATCATTTTATTAAATATGTTATCTCAGTGCATACAAGAGGCACAGATGCTTGATTTAAGAAGTATTATTTAAGACAGTTTTTGTCTTAATGATTTAATATGGAAAACGCACCACCAATACACAAGGCATTCAAAGTGAAGCTAAAGGTTTGAGTGATAAGTTTATTTCTGTTACTGAGTAAGAAGAGGTTTGGTGATAAATTCCGCTAAAACCAAGTAATAGCAGCAAAATGGTTATTGCTCCCATCACTGGTATTACCAACATGCCATTAAATAACATTAACTACCTCCAGTAGGGTACATATTCAGGAAGACAGAACTACATTCACTTATCATT
The DNA here is from genome assembly GCF_011077185.1 of Oxyura jamaicensis. Classification (NCBI taxonomy): domain Eukaryota; kingdom Metazoa; phylum Chordata; class Aves; order Anseriformes; family Anatidae; genus Oxyura; species Oxyura jamaicensis. The sequence continues at coordinate 19,134,812 of NC_048893.1, forward strand.
GCACCATCACCATTACTACCAAGAAAAAAATAGAAATAGATAAGAACAATAAATTCAAACTAAGATGAAAAGCTTCGTGGCTGGAGAGACTCTGAGACTACAGAACACAAAGCTCTATCTGCAACAACTGCATCTCTGCAATCTTCTCATAGTATGTAACAGCATATTGACAGAAAAACAGATACATTTAAGGAATATATATATTCTGTCTGTCACAGTAGGAATGGACACAAGGTTTTCATCTAGTTGCTTGCTGATTTTAGGCTTTTATTATAGCCTGCCCTTGTATTGAGAATGACAGAGAGATATTTACTTACGGTTAGTGCAGTGATATTTCCTTCTTCTCCAGAGAATCTGAACAGTTTCTTTGGGACCATGCTCTTTTAGCCTTCTGATATTCCGCAAAATACAACAGGGAGTTAGGTATATGGAGTTTGCTCCAGGGACTGAGAAATGAATTTTTGACATTCATTTAGTATGAGATCACTTTTAATTCATGTCAGGTTAAGTTAAAAGTACAAATAAAGGTGTTTATTCACTATACCTGAAACAGACAACAAGTTCATAAAAATATATAAATGGGGGGGGAAAAAAAGATACTCTTTGAGGTTAAATAAGAGAATTTTTGGTTACTTACTGTCAAGATGCCCTGCATAAGCTTTCCTAATATCCACCTTGCCAAAGGTTTATGTTCTTTCACATACGTACACCTCAGATTGCATACTTTATGCAGAATCTACATCTTTAGACTATCACCACACCCAAACTGTGACATCCACCACAAGCTGGCAGTCTGGAGCCTTCCCCAGGTATTACAGTTACTTTCTTTCCTCTTTGCAGTCATGTTATCAGATCACTCACACCTCTTGGTTTTATTCTTCATATTAACTGACTGATTGAGAGAAGCCTTTCTGACCTGTTCTGTTCAGATTTTTGAGACTGACTTTCTTACATTTCTGGTGTATTTTTGTGGAACAGAAAGAAGTCACAGCTATATCACACCCAATGTGTGATATACATCTATACGCTGATTGGTTTTCATGTAACAGATGATTTAACGAAAGTAGATATTTCTTTAACCACTACTGAAATTTTCATAATAGAACGTGTGAAAAAAAATGAAGACATTCAGAAAAATGTGTACAGAATCAGGAACGTGCAGTGGGAGAGTACAAAATGAATTTTCAGTCTCTTTAAGTCTACTATACAGTTTTCAACTATAAATTGAAAACTCTTGAAAGTCGTTAACTATCACACACAAAAAAAAAGTTGTCATATTCTTATGTTGTCATGCCTTCCAAGGTGCAGTGAGAGTAACTATATAATTCCAAGTAACATTCAACATGTTGTTACAATTTTATAGTTCTCTAAGAGATGCTTTTTGAGATTTCTATTTGTTATTATTGCATGTTGAATAATCACCATGATTGCTAGTCAAGAGACTGGTGATAGAGCCTAAGCTAAGCTCCCACATTTGTTACTGAGTCTGACAGACCTGGCCAAGACCAAACTCTGTTTTTAGGCAGCTGTATCCATATAAATGCATTCTTGTAACAATGGAAACTGGGCAAGCCAGAGTAACTTTGTCTCAAATTACTTTGGCCTCAAAGTTACTTGGCCTCAATTTTCTATAGTAGCAGTTCAACTGCAAAAACATAAGTTAAAAAGTTATACTATGGAATGAAGAAGGACTGTCAGCACACACTCTAATACCTACTTTATTTCAAGTCTGAGTAGCATATGAACTTTGCAAGAGATTTCCCAAGGAAGCACTAACTCTAACAGATCATTTACTTTATGCTGACCAGCAACATCCACTTGCAAGGCTGCACAAATAGAAGTACAGCCATACAAACAGGGTAGAAAAATGATCAAGAGTTCCACTATTTCATATTGGAAAAGGACCAGCTGTTCCACCTCCCCCCCAGGCAGACATACATCCACCATGACATTTATTGCCTGAATTAGTTCATTAAAAAAGGAAAAAAAAAAAAAAAAGGAAAAAAAAAAAGTTAACTGATGAAAACAACTCAGATCAAAAAACAGATACTTGCTTAAATGTGGTGGTTGAAGAAAATAAGCTTCTCTCTCTAAACACTGGCTCAATTTAAAACATAGCATTGCTTTAAAAAAACAGAACAACAACAAAAAGAAAACGATTTTACCATCAGTGTTGTTACTGCTTTTCTCCTGCCAAAGGTAAGATGCAAGTTATCGTGACTGATAACAGTGAAGTCAAAGTAATAGAAGCCTACAACCGCCACCAGGAATCTGGCGACAAATGTCAAAGCCTCACCAGATCACGTCTTCACTCGGCTCTCCATACGTTAAAAACCAGCACCCACCCTACTTCGCCCCTGTCCCGAATGAAAAGCGTGGGTCACTCGGTCCACCTGGGGACCTCGACTGATCCTTCCCAACCACGGAAGGCAGCAAGCCAGCAACAACCGGACACCAGAACCGCAGAAGCTTCATCCAGAAGAGTGCTAGGATCCCAAGCTGGCTGGAACTGACACCACGGACACCATCGATCCTGAACGCCTCTCCTTGCGGTGCCCACGCAGGAGCTCAGATCCAAGCCCCCCGCGAGGCGCAGGCAGCAGACAGAGCAGCGGGCCCGTCCCCGCCGCCTTCGGAGCCGCCCCGCCGCCGCCACCCGCGCGGGGGCGGCCATTTTGCGGCGCGGTGACATGTTGTGCGTCGTGCGTGCCGCCGCTCGGCGGGCGGGCAGCGGCGGCGGCCGCGGAGCCGCCCCTCGGAGCCCGGCGCCTGCGCAGCGAGCCCTGTGGCGGCCGAGCCGGGGCAGGCTGCTG
>NC_048893.1:19138024-19270854 GCF_011077185.1 Oxyura jamaicensis
CGGCGGCGGTGCCGGTGCCCCCCCCGTCCCGGCCGGGAGCGTCCGCGGGACAGCGCCGCCAGGCCGGGCAGGGGGCGTGTGGCGGCGGCGGGGCGGCGCAGGAAGCCGGGGACTAGGCCCGCGGTGCGGGCTCCATTGTCTGCGAGGCCCTGAGAGGGGGCTCCGCCGGGCGGGGGCTGCGCCAGGGGTCGCCGCTCCCCGGGGACTCGGCGGCTGGGGGGGGGGGGCGGGGGCGGGGGCGGCCGGCTTTGTGTGCGGGCCGGGCTGGGCCGGCGGCACCCGGTAGGGCTCGGTGCCCGCTCGCACCGGGCCGGGGCCCCGCCATGTGGCCGCCGCCGCCGTCCCCATCCCGGAGGGCCTGGGGCGTGTGGGCTGCAGGAGGGCTTCTCCGGTAGGGCTTCGCCCGCGGGTCGCCGGGGCCGAAAAGGCCGGGCAGTGCCAAGAGATGTCCCCCCCGGGACCGGGGAGGCGTCCGCCGCTGGCTTCGGCGGCGGTGTAAACAGCGCATCTCTTCCTGTGCGTCCTGTGAAGTTTGCAGCCCCGTCCTTCCTCGGCAGAGCCGGTGATGGCTCAGGGGAGGTGTGTGTGGAGAGGCTGCAGGGCTGAACTGCTCTGCTTCTCACTTTTCTTTTACTCTGGGGGCCGTGGTTTTGCTTAAAAATGTCTTCTGTAACTCCTAGGGCTGCACCGAGACAGCTGCTGACAGCAGGCGCTGGTGCTCACCGGGTGCTAGAGGGTGCCGTGTGTGCTAGAGCTGTCTGCCGCACATGCAGTCCGCTAAAAATGTAAAAACACTTATTAATCCCAGGGAAGTTAAAACAGTCAAAAGGCCTGCTTTGCTTTAATAACGATTCTGTATATTATCGTGAAGTTTAAGGGTTTGGCTCTGCAGCATAGAAGAAAGTCTGCTCTCTCCCATCCTTTTCTCTGGCGCTTCTGTGTCAGAAGCGGCTGTGTCTTGTTTCTGGGGTGTATCTTTGAGAGGTTTCAGGAAATCAGTATGAGCTGTCACGCTGCAACTGTAAGCCAAGCAGAGAAAGTCTTTCAAGCCCCTGTAACATAAACATACTCCTCAGGCTTTCTTTGTGCGCTGTCTTCCACATGGCTCATGGTGTATGTGCATGTTTTTCTTTTTAAGAGAGGGAACGCAGTTGTTTCCTTCTGAAAGTTACCTTCAGGAATGCAACGTTTCCCTTCAAACACAGACTGGCACCCTTTGGGGTACATTTATGGAATATGTGCTGGGGGTAGTGAAGCTTGGAAGACTTTATCAAGCATCCCCAAGATACCAACCTGCTTTTAAAAGTCCTACGCGAATACTGGGCAGGGGCTTTCTAGTTATTATTTACTATAGAATTTGGTTTGGGGGAGGAAAAAAAAAATGTCGCTTCATTGTCTGTTAAAAGCAGGAGGACTCCTTTTGTGGACTCTTAGACATGTGAGTGCTGTCTGCTACAGACAAGACCAACAGTCAAGGAGCTGCAAGTTCATATATCTTCAGATATCTCTGTGCTTTGGGATTTACAGTGTTGTCTTCCTACTTTAACAGATGTCGAGGAATTTATGCTGTAGAAGTTCTCTAGATTAAGAATTGATTGAGAGTATGTGAAATGAAATAACTCAACTGAGCATCTCAGAGGGAAGTGTTTCCTAAACATTTGTACTTTCTAACGCCTGTCATCATTTACTGGTACTCTGTATCAAGCAAAATTCTCGCGGATGCAGTATCCCCAATGGTAAGGTGAAAGTCCAGGCCTGCGGTGGTGGAAGGCTAGAAGGTGGTCAGCTTAAGAGTAGCGCCGTGCTACTGGTACCTGGCATGCTATGGCCTCTGTTTCAGTTTAGCTGTTCTGGCACACCTTAAACCTAGACTGCAAATATCCTGAGCGAGAATTGTGTTTGCAGAACAGCCAGTATCATGGGGTCGCAGCTGGTTAGGGAAGGGGGGAGCTACTGTAGTATGCACTACATCACTAAAGCTTATAATTTGGGAATGTAAGAGGGCAGCTGAATTCCACAGATGTTTATTTAAAATTATGTCTTAATGTCTTCTACGTAATGTAGAATAAATGATATCATTCTATCCATCAATTCTTAAGAACAAGGTATTGCCGAAGGAAGTCCTGGCAAACTCTTGGGCCGTAAGGAATAGTTGGTATTTTATGTGGCCTTTGAGCCTGCTGTATCTTTTTACCCCTTCCCTTTTTCTTGGAAGTTGTTTGATTCTAACTTTCTACAACCCTAACCGTAGTAACTTTGTTGAGATTTCTTTGTGGCTCTGAGAAATTTTTAAATTAAGGAATGCAAATGTTTTGGGCCATATCTCTGAACACTTAGCTAAATTTTACCCCTGTTCACTGTAGAGTCTCTAAGGGAGCATTTTGTAAATCATATTTTTTGAGGCTTGCTTTTTGTTTGCAGGAGTTCTCATCTTTGAAACGAGCATATCGTGTTATGGGCTTGCCACTGTAATGTACAATTAAAATCTGCTTTATGCAAATAAATATGATTATACATGTACATTAGCTTACTTTTAGGTAGGAAGCACTATTACAGACAGTTTAGTTGTGGATTTTGCACAGTGTAGGCCATAGTGTTTAATTCATCATTGTTTGACTTTCTCTTAGATAAGGATAGTTCAGGTATTTTTACTAGTATCATCAGAAACAAATGTAATTTGCATAATATTTGCTGTTCTGGTGCACACTTTCCAAATGGGCTTCACAGAAAGGTGTCCTCTTGCATGTGGCAAAAGGACATTGTTTCTGTACAGCTTCGGCTGCTTATTTTGCATTTGCTACTGGCATCATCAATTTCTGTCAGCAATTCTCAACTGTGAGATTGTTAATTTAATCCAATTGCTGAAAAAACAGTGTAGTTTCTGTGGCCTAAAAATAGCTTTTAAGTGAAATACAGAATTTTAAGCACGCTGAAGAAGGACTAAAAACAATTAAAACTTTTATCATTTTTTCCCAAAGTGTAGAAACTGCTATCCTAAATTATGTAGTGATAAATAGTTTAAACATGGTAACAGAGTTTTGTTTCTTTCTTTTGTAATGAGGTGGAGCAGAATGTGATGGTCTGTTAAAATAAAAGCAGGGAAGGACCTTGGTTTTTAAAGTCCTTGTGTAATACTAATTTTCAGGGGATGTTGACAAGAAATATTACCATTATCTTTAAACTTGTAAGCTGTGTGCTCTTTAGCCACTACTGCATGCTTGCCTACTGTATCTCTCCTCTTTCCCTTCCCACTTTGCTTTGTAATGACAAAACAACTAACAATCATTTGTTGAAGGTTTAGGGGTTTGCTACTTTATTTTTATGGCTTTCTGAAAGCTTGTTGAATATTTCATTTTTTCAAGTCGTGCCTGGTAGTTTGTAGTCACTATACATAACATACCCGCCATACAGGTATATTTTTCCCTCGGTGTGGTGGAGTCATTGCAGCTCCAAGTGCTCTGATTTTCTGTACATCTAATACAAAAGCCAGTTCTGAATTTCAGTAGTCAATAGCCTGAAATTTATGGTTGAAAATAGGCATGTTTTGGCCCATGTGATATATTCTAGCAATACTTCATTGCAATTCTATACAAAATGTATGGAAAAAGGTATTTGAAGTTAATAATATACTATAATTACTAATATACTATAAACTAGTATATAATAATACACTAGTAATTGTCTTGTAGGACAGTGATCAAAGAATTTGTACTGGTTTTGCCCCAGCTGTCTTCATTTCATTAGCATTTCAATAATTAAGTTGTTTACCTGTTGCTGTGGTTCAGTATGTGGTTTTCTAAATTTGTGTTCTGTGCACAGAAAAGATCAGATCCAGCTAAAATGACTTTTTCTTTGTTATTCTTTTTGCTAGAAGAAACAATGAAGAGAACCCAAATATTAATTTGAATTTACTGAAATGTTTGACCCAGCTTGAAACTGTTTTACAGGCATCTTTAATAAATGAAAGAATAAGAGGGGAAGTTTTTTTTTTTTTTTTTTTTTTTTTTTTTTTTGTGTGTGTGTGTTTTAAAGACATGAGGAAGGATAAAGCTGCGTTATTTGTACCCTGTCGTGCCTGTAGTATGGTGGCAGTGGCACTTGTGAGGAATGTGGGAGAGCCAGGTTAGCTTCCCTTCTTTGCCCTGAGGTGCTGAATCCACATCTCCAGAGAGTTTCCCTAACCCTTCCCAGAGAGTTCCCTAACCCTTACTGATGAGCTTTGGGAATGGGGTGGGTCCTGGTCACCTTGGCTGACACTTTCCACCTCGTGTACATTATTTAAATGTTTGCTGTATAAGGGACAGCTGAAGTATCTTGTCTTAGCAGTCAAATTAGCCAGCCACAGAGCTCTGGGGATGTTTTCACTTGCTTAATAGGGAGTATGGACGTATTTTTAAATGGAAGGTGTCAGTAAAAGAGGTTACGTGTAATTCCTCTGCTAATGCACAGTAAGCAAGCAATCAGGACTTCCCTTCCTCTGAGAGGTGTTCTGCTTACCAAGAAATATAAATCTGTAGGCATGTAGGCCTGGCAATCTGAACATGTGTAGTAAGCATTGATTTTTGGGGAAAGTGCTTGCCTAGCTTAACCCCTGTTGATGCTTGGTCCATGTGATCTTTAGAAGAAGAGGACAAAGCATCTTTGTGGCCATTAAACTGCAGAATCCCTTTTTTTTTTTTTTTTTTTTTTTTTTTGTCGGATTGCAAGTAGGAATTGCCATACTGGATTTTCAAAGATAGCAAAAAGGTGTCCTGGTGTTTTGTAATGCACTGGGACAGTGAAACAGCCGGGGGGATACTCTGGCACAAGGATGCTCAGGTTTGTATAGTCAGTGGGGCTAAAGAAGCAAAACTCCAAAAATATGTCCTGTGTTGGACTGTTTTGGCAGGTTTCTGACTTGATGTGCTCCACGGTCAGTCATTCCTTTCTTATACACTGGGAATGATAATCTTGTGCTCACCCTATGTTATTGCATGTTGGTTAATACACATGCTGGGTGCAGTGTGTAAGCAGCGTATTTAGCTCATGAAAGGAAGGTATAACGAGCTGCCAGATGAATCCTGTAGTGCATTAACTGGTGCCTACAAGCTCTCTTGAAATGTTGTAGTGTAGCTCAGACCACTTCAGTAGTGAGTATATTGCCTTGGTTTCTTTCATTCTGGAGAGTGAAATGCCATACAGTCACCCCTAACAAAAACAAAAAAATAATAATCCATGGATCAACACCAAGACGTGTACAATAGATGATTTTTAATGTTTTTATTTTTTTGCTTTGGTACTCTAGAGTTGAAAGTGTTTAACTTTTCTTGACAATTACAAAAACTAGGGATCTTGAAAAAAAGGGAGAGCTATTCATATAAGTGCACCTCCTGGATCTTTGGCCTAAATTTGAAACATCCTGTGACATGCCACTGCAACAGTTAACATAACTAAAAAAAAAATCTATTAAAAAGAATTACCTTCTTCTTTTCCTTAGATACTGTCATCATCTTTAAGTTTGAGTAACAAGTATTTAACCTGAAATGAATCCTCCTGCATGCAGTGGAACAGATGTGTAAGTTTTTTTTTTTTTTTTTTTTTTTTTTTTCCCTCAATGAACTAATTGTCTCTTTGTTTAGGGTCTTACATGATTCTTGTTATTAGTATTAATTTAGAGTTAGCCAATGGATAAAGCATATGAATAATTATATATATAAATTAGCTTGTATGGAATTTAGTAATGTAGCAGGCAGCTTGTGTGAATGTCTGAGATTTAAAAAATAAGTTTGGAAGCCTGGTTATCTTTACAGTGTTACAATAATAGTAACCAGCTTATGATTTATGGTGCACCTTTTACTCTGTGGTAACAACTGATATGTATACATCCTTACCCTCCAGACTACCCCTTAAAAAAGGGGGAAGTAACTTGTATGCCCTACATTCATCTTGTACCCCAGTTGCACTTGCTTTGTTCATGTTTTTCGCATCTTTGTAGATAGAATAAGCTTTAGTATTTTCTTTATGGTTTTTGTCACAAACATTTTTTTTCTTTATGTATTCAGTTTGAGCTGTGAGTAAAGATTTTTGGAAGTGTAAGATTATTTTCATGCATGAAAAAATTGTTTATATGTAGATTAACATTTATACGTAGCCTAACAATAAGCATTATTCTTGTATAGTGTTTCAGATAATGCTGTTCCCTTATTTGAAGTATTTTTTTTTATTTTTTTTAAACTTTTAAGCTGTGTGTATCGTTGATTAACATGCCTGTTTGCAACAGGTCAAGAAAAGGTTTAAGACAGATGGAACGCTGTGCTACGAAGTCTTATTGGGGTCATCTAAGACTCCAGCCGCCATAGGAAAAGAAAAATAAAAGCATGATTCACATTAATTTCTTGAAGGAAAATTGTCCTAGGTGACACATATGGAAGATGTGGGGAATTTTGTTACATACTAAATCTGCTTGTGGATCTTTCATTGTCAAAGTATAAGCAAAAATTAACTGTTAGTGCTTTCCAAGCTTATAGCATAGCCAAATAATAGGAAAGTGTAGTCACCATTTGTAGCAGCCTCTCGAGTCAATTCTTGACCACTGTAGAGCAATCTGATAAAAGGGGCTATGTCGCTTTTGCCAGAATATCCAAAAGTTAACTCATGTATTTGATGCTGAATTCTGGGATGCTCATCTAAGGGTCACTTTATGCTTTGCAGTGTTTCATTATATGATGTCAAGCACTGTAGCTTTTTATAGCTCTACCTAAAGTGTCTTTCTAATGTAGCCCTCAAGGTTAAAAGCCTCCAATGAAAATATCCCCTTCAGTACTGCCTGTCAACTGAAAATGAGTATCTTGTCTTAGCATCTTCAAGCACTGTTGGTTTTTTTTTGAACAATAATCCAGTTGCAGTAAGCTGTATTGTTCTGGTAGATAATAAAATCTGTAAGTGGTTATTCTTTAAAAAGTTAAATACCAATATGAGCTCCAATAGAGAAGTATATACATTTTATTACCTTCTTATTGTCATATTTGTGTAGTTCTTTGAAGTTCATATTGTAAACACTGTGGTGTAGAGTGTAGGTAGTGGCCTAAAAGAGCATTTATACAGCATAGCTTGAGTTTCTTGCAACAAAGTGTTTGTTTTTCTTTATTTTGTTAAAGTTTAGTAGAAGGCAGTAATTTTTACATGGTTATTTTGGGGATCATAAAATATGAGGAATATATCAAATATATAATATACATTAAGCGGTCTCACACTACTTCTTGCTGGGGATTGCTTTTCTGCTTTATCAAATTAGCTTGCACATAAAAAGATTTCTGCTTCCTGGCATGGTAGTCATAGGCTGACTTTGTTTTTCCTTTGCATTTCAGTGTATCAATGTGTGATATCTGATGTGATTTGCCACTGCAGATTGCCCCATACAGCATATTGTGAACGAATTAGTTATTGCATACTAGTTCCTGGAGCTGAGCAGCATGGCCTGGAGAGCTAGCACTTCGCAAGTGTTTTTTTTTTTTTTTTTTTTTTTTTGATGATGTTTTCTTCATTAGTGATTCATTAGGCACTCTTAGTAGGATGGGTACTTACACAGAGCTGAAGAGTTTCCTGAGAACGAAGATGAAAATATTAATCTGTCCAGATGTTAAAATTTTATTTCAGTAGGTTGGAAATATTACAGGTCTTCTACATCCTTTAACATGCAGTATAAGACTTGTAGCCTTTGAGCACATATTCAATGCAGTAGGTTTTATGTGCAGTTTAGATCATTGAAGAAGATCTAGTTCCTGATTAAAGAACTAGATCATAGATTCCTTGATGTGTCATGAAAAGGTGGAGAGGAAAAGGGCAGTTCTGAAAACACTGCCTATTTAGAGCTCCCACCAACCTTTTGGCTTCTAGCTTCTGGCAGCCCTTCTTATTTAAGAAATTTAATTACTGACTGCAAAGACATGCTGAAATAGGTGATGGCGATCATATTGTATTTTCTGCTTACTGCTCTTTTTCTCTCTCTTTTTTTTTTTCTTCTGCATTAGAGGTGGGAACATGATATTCTGATAACACTGTTGGAGCATATCCACAGAGAGAGAAAACAGAAGACAATGGGATAATCCTCATTACATGGGAGGTTTTTGCTTGTGACTTGCATCAGTAGCCACTTGAATGAAATGTGGGCCAACTTTCAGAGAGCCAAGCAGTGGGCAAACCATGTTGTTGGCAGTATGTTTGCATTTGGTGCTGGGAAATCAGAAGAATTGAGGCTGCTTTCTTTTTTCCCTTCTTAGTAACGTGGAGTTGTCCTCTGTGATTTCCTGCGCTGTGGGGAGACCGTAATCTGTTTATGGCAGGAAACACAGTGATGCTCATAAAGAACAAGGAGCTTCCCCATCCTTCCCCTTCCTCTAAATGTTTTTATTAATTTCCCTTTTGCATATCTTACAAAATATTGGGTTTATTTAAATGATTATTTTGGCTTTTGTGTAATGATAGAAATTAAGCAAATGGAAACAGCAGGGGCTATCTTTTTCTTTACCTGCTCTTGTGCTGAAAATGGCTTAGATTGTGCTCTGAAAAAAACTAATTTAAATTAGAGATTGCATTACAGAAGTTAAAGCTTTGCATTTGTTATGATAAGTTCTACAAAATCTTTATTTTTAATTAAAATTGTATTTCTCTTTAGCTCCCTGAGCAAAATCCTGTTTGCTCAAATTAGAATCTGAGTCTACAGCAACAGTATAGCTCTCCTATAAACCATTTATTTTGGGGGAAGAATACTAAGCTATTTGTTTGCCAGGGACAGGAGTGTTTTTTTGGATTTCCTGATAATGCTCAGTGTGGTGCTAGTGGAAATAATGCCGGCTTTCGTGGATGGTTTGCCTGTGTCAGCTGTGTCTTTGCAGCAAAGTCTCACCGTGTCTGGAAGAAGGCAAAGAGAACTGCAGAGAGGCTGAGTGGGAAAAGACTCAGACCCTTTGCCGCGGAGGCTAGGCACAGGCTGGTTGACAAGCAAACAGGAGACCTCTGTGCACACTTCTCTCTCCTTCTCCCCCATTTTATGAATTGGAATGCCTGCTCTAAGAGGGTCAGAGTTGAAGTTATTGGGCTTTTAAACTAGGATATCAGATGGATATGTCAGTTCCTAATGGTGTTCATACAGTTTCCTTAGAAACACTGAATGACGAAAAATACTTAAAAGTAGCTTGAAAAAGTTCACCCCAATTATGGGTATGGTCGACTACGCCCGCACGTGTTACAGGACTTATTCCTGTTCTTGTGCTCATTGGCAAAACAGTACTTCTAAACTAATCTCGTAAAATTATCTTGGATGGTATTGTGATTGTTATTTTCTGTTATACTTAGTAAAGTAGATGGGTTTTTCCTAGCATCAAGTAAAAACTAGATGTATTTCTTCAAATCGTCATTTGAGGAAGAAAAGAGTTTGTACAGAGAAGAAATATTTCTTCAGAGAAGCATTTGCAATTTAGGGTAACTTGATTTGAAATAAAACTTTGTGACAAAAGAATGATTAAACATGGCTGTAAAAATCCTTATGAAGCATTTAAACTACTGTTTGAAAATATTTTCTGTATTTGCAGGGACTGTGAATTGTGTTCTCTTACTAACCTGCCTTGATACGCAGAAGCTAACAGTTCTAGGATACACCTGTATGTTAAAAATGTAGTACTGTGTCTTATTACATGTATACAAATAAGATGTAAGTAAATAATGGAAAACCTCTCCATAGCACAAGTGAAACTATCTGAGGACGTGTAGCTAACTGGCATTAATAGGAACGGAAAGTTGCATTAATGGGTAGTTATATGTTCAGTTAAAGATTGTATTAACATTTTGTGAGGCTTTTTTTTCCTCTTAATACTTATACAGGTGTTTTCAGTAAGAGTTCCAGGAAGTCTTACCCTACTCTAGGCACGGCATACATCTCCAAACTTCTCTCTCATTCTCTGCCATTCTGCTTGTTCAGCTTTGTAACCCTCAGTTTCCTCCCTTACAGATGTCTCATTTTAACTCTTCGGAATAGTCCTGAGAGTTTTTAAGGTTTCATTCTTGCTGGGCTTCAAGATAGACGTCTTAAAAAAAAATAAAATTAAATTAACAAAAGTAACAAAAGCATATGTACCTTGCAAAATAGGAAGATGGATTCATCAGGAGGAAGAAGGAAGAAAAAAAAAGAAAAAATACTGTCCTAATTCTATCTCACTTGTTTTCTCAGCTGTACGCTGCACAGGAGGAAGAAGAATAGTGTCGTATGGGCTAGACAGATGAATTGATCACTTGGGGGGAAAGAAATGTCAGAGGAACTTTGCTTTGAATTTTCTGACACTTTTCTGAAAGCAGATTGCTGTTCTCTAGCAACATGGAATAAATGTTTTGTCTTTTGTCTTTAATTCTTTCGGAATTTATCTTTTGTTCCTATGTTTTTGATTGTGCTTTGTTTCCTGTTCCACGATAATACTGATGCATGTTCCCTACTTCTGTTCTTATTTTATCTTTTGTGTTTTAACCTCATATTTTGTTACTGGAACCTTCATTCATCTTCCGTCCCCTCAGCCCTGAATTGTACAACATGAGATACTGAAAGCAGCTTTGATGTCCTACGCTAAAAAAAATACTATAGGCTAAACAGCACATACTTCAGCCTTTTTTTTTTTTTTCTTTTTTTAAAGAGCAACAACAAAAAAACACTTTTTTCTTAATAAGACTTTCTCCTGGCATTGTTTAAGAATTACCCCATTTTATTAGCATGTAATACTTATTTGTCTAAAAATGCAAATGATAGTATCGAAAGAAAAGCAAAATCTGTTTTCACTTGAAGTAACATTGAACTGATGCATAGGACTTATGAAAATTCTGTTAAAAATTTGTTGAAATCAGTGCTTAGAGGATTTTAACAAGTGACAGGCAGATCTGCCATTTGGTAGCTGTGAACAATAGCATAGAAATGGATCCTGAGAGCATTGCTTTAGTAGCATCACACCAGATAATGAGAAAGAAGGTTCTTCAACTCTTAAGAGACAGTTTGGATCATAGACAAATATTGACATAACTTACTTACCATGACAATTCTTTTTTATTTTTTTTTAAATGAGCAATCTCATAGTAAAAGCTGTGACAGAAATGATTAGCATATGTACATCCTATTTTTTTCTTATAGTGTGCAACTATGGGAAGTTAGCAAAGGACACGTGAAGAAAGAAAGCTCCATTTGAGATCTGATGGTATTTTTAGTGCACTAAGGAAAAAATAGCAACAATTACAGGCATATCAGGTGGTTGTAGGTATAAGTTGTGTTACTGTGTGTGGTGATGTGCAATATTATGTATGGTGGTACATACAGCGTGGTGATGATATTTACTCTTTTTGTATAACTTTGGAATGGGATTGTTTAGGTAGAGATAAAATTTGATGTTATTGTTAGTCTTAGCTGTGTGTTTCTATTTTGTTTTTGAAGTAAATGCTTTTTGAAATCGTGTAATATGGATTTCTGTGCTATGGGCTTCGTAGTGTTTAAAATATTGTGTTGCTTAAAGCTAGGTAATGGAGGCTGAGTATTCAAATAGATGAATATTTAATAAATTGACAAATACATGATAAAGACTAATGTTTTCCAGAAGTCAGTTTGATTTTTGGCATATATCTGATACCTGTTTTATCCTGACACATGCTGAGCAGTCAGCCTGTACTGTTGAGGCCAGATGAAATATTTGGGTACTGAGCATATTTAACAAATCTGGCTGGGCACTTAACAGGGATGCAAGAACTAAGTGTCAGCTGGAAGTGAGTAATGTGTACACTAACACAAACACCCTGATTTATATCAAACTTCAAAAATAATGAATAGCAAATGTATACTATTAGAAAAACAATAGCTCTATCTTTTGTAAAAGTAGTGTGATTGAGGATATGCTAGTACAAGAAGATTGTTAAGAAGAATTTTTTTAAAATTTTATATTTGAGAATGAAACCTTACTTCATTTCTGCTTTATGTGTATTTTGAAGTATTTTTAAAAATGGTTGTAACATTGATCTGTTACCATACTGTTACTATACTCATAGTGTTTGTTCTTTAGCTTTGCTGTTTTAATGAATTACCTTCACATCTTTTATGCATCAGTGTAGAGCAGGTATAGTTCTTTGAAGGGGAAGCTGGTGCTCACGTCTTTCTCCTTACACTGAGATACAGATAATTTAGGGTTTGCAATAGAGATAATTGTACAAAACTGGAGTGGGGGAGCTATGGTAGAAACAGAGTTCTGCTTCTTGAATCTTTCCCGAGGTTTCATGCAATATCTGAAAATGACAGGTAAACAGTTTCATGGACTTTCTTTATGTTTACAGTAATAAGAGGAGAACACAGATTCAGTTACGTATTTTAAAGAAATGAAGAAAAAAAATAAACTGGATTTTCAAAGAGTTGGAGGGTAAATCATTGTGCGTTGATGAAATGTTACCTGCCTTCTGTGTGCTGGTTAGATTTTAACTTGACACTGTCCCTTTAGCAAGGGCCTGAGACAAAAAGTGTCGATTCTGAGCTGTGCTGCTGATTATTCCTGCATTACTTTGCATTTAGTAGTGGCAGGGAAAACAGAGGTGAGAAAGAGAGGAGTCCAGAAACTTGTAAACCAAGAAATGTGCCTTGACACTAGCTGGTTTATCATTATGCTAAATATAAAATAATCCATATTCCCAGTAAAATTGCTTAATGTTTTGTGGTGTGGGAGGCAAGTAAAGGGGGCGTATTTACATTTAGTCTCTGTAACTTTTCAGTCTCTGTGCTTTAGGTAAATTCTTGGCTTTGTAATTAGGGTTGCATACCCAGCTCTAATGATGAGAGTTATGCCTCTAATACTCATCTTTCTGCATCATGTTTTTTCTCTGACAGGCATGAATGACTGCATTAGGCCTCAGCTTACACCAAGCACTGAGGATTTTATCAATGTGAAGAGGCATTAATGATCTTTATGCATTGATAAATCAGAAGTCTCTGTTTTGTGTCAGGACAGGTAGCACAGAAGCACTGGAGGTCACATACTTTCCTTTGAGGGCTCTCATTCTTTCTGCCTCGTATCCCAAGCCTCTGAGCATGTACCTTTGTCCCATGACTTTCTGGAGCATATTTTCATCTCCCTCCATGTGCACTATTCTGTATATGTTACTTTGTGAATTGTCCTGGTTTCTCTTCTCTTCAGGGATGTGGGAGTTAAGGGCATCAGCTGCTTTGCCAGGATGCTGTCCTGTTCTGTCTAGCAGGAGCTGCCTGATTCCTGCCTTCCAGCCTGGTACAGCTCCTACCTGTGGCATCCTGCTTGGCCACCCACCCAGAAAATCCTCAGTGCTGGGAAGTAATTGGGAGTTAACTCCATTTTTTTCCCTCAACACCAGCCCCAGTCTGAGAGCTGAAACAGTCTTTTCTTATTTACACAAACATATAAAACTGTTTGTGAATGTCCTCTAGGATTTTTCTATACCAAAATGTTTGTCTCAATCCAAAATAGAATTTCAAAAATATTTACAAAATCATTTTTTCTTTTTTAAATCATTGTATTGGGTACTTAGAGACCCTTAGTGAGAACAACACTTTGATGGATGAGCCACGTAATGACTTTGTAAAATTTGAAATTCGCGGTGAAATAGACAGAAAAGAAATGAAAGACAAAGTATTACAGGCATCCTAAGTAGATTAGGGTCATGTAGGTAAAAAATCAGACTTTTGCAAGACCAAGTAGCTTGTGATTAAACGAACTATACCTAGATACTATCATTTCTCAGCAGGGCTGGAAGGCTGCCCAGTGGAAAGGGACCTGGGGATATTGGTCAATAGCTGGCTGAACATGAGCTGGCAGTGTGCCCAGGTGGCCAAGAAGGCCAATGGCATCCTGACTTCTATGAGGAATAGTGTAGCCAGCAGGACCAGGGGGGTGACCCTGTACTCTGCTCTGGTGAGGCCGCACCTTGAGTGCTGTGTTCAGCTTTGGGCCCCTCACTACTAGAAGGACATTGAGGCCCTGGAGCATGCCCAGAGAAGGGCTACGAAGCTGGTGAAGGGTCTGGAACACAAGTCCTGTGAGGAGTGGCTGAGGGAATTGGGGTTGTTTAGTCCGGAGAAGAGGAGGCTCAGGGGGGACCTTATTGCTCTCCTGAAAGGAAGCTGTGGGGAGCTGGGGTTCAGCCTCTTCTCACAGGGAACTACCGATAGGATGAGAGGGAATGGCCTCAAGTTGTGCTGGCGGGGGTGGGGGGGGAAGGGGGAGGTTCAGGTTGGAAATTAGGAGAAATTTCTTCACTGAAAGGGTTGTGAGGCATTGGAACAGGCTGCCCAAGGAGAGTAGCTGAGTCACCATCCCTGGAGGTACTCAAAATATGTGTAGACATAGAGCTTAGTGACAGCTTAATGGTGGACTTGTCAGTGCTAGGTTAAAGGTCAGATTAGATCTTAGAGGTCTTTTCCAAACAAAGTGATTCTATGAATACTCAAAAAGGTTATATTTTCACTACTTCCATGTATCAATCATAAATGTAGAGAAAAAAAGTATATGTTGCTAAAACTTTCAATAGAAATACTTTCAGTTTTGTCCACAGGGTGGTTGTCTTTTCCTCCAGTAAGAGTGTGCTTTTAAGAGTCATAGATTCCACTGTTTTTTTTCTGTTTATACTTTTTTTTAATTAACTTAGATACGAATTTGGTGATTGTTTCCCATTCCATTAACATACACTGGATTTTTTTTTTTACACAGTTGCCGTGAAGTACACGAATTTGAAGTAAACTTCAAATCTTTGATAAGAAGTTAATAAAAATATATAATATTATTTGTCCTAATTATTATATTCTGTTTCAATATTAGGTTAGGGTGAAGAATTTTCCTGTCAACAAGGAACAATATGCAGCATCGATGGTGCTGTTTCCCGATGGTGCTGTTTCCACACTTTACTCTTTTGTGTCCAGATGGAGCATTTGGGGTTGCAGACATGAGAGGGTATTTTGCAAGCTAGAGAGAATACCTTCATAAGACCATGGAAGTTATGGGTTAATGTAATTTGGAGTGCAGCTCATAAACATCCTGGATTAAAGGAAGTAGCTGCAGCTCTGACTTTCAGGTGTCTAGAAAGGTAATGGAATAGTAAAGCTAGCTTTACTTCCTCTTTTTTTTCTCTTCCAACAATCCTCTACAAATCATTAGGTCCAGAACAACTTGTTTCTTTCATTAAGTCTAACTTTCTCTACTTTGATCCCAGTTATTCAGTTGCATGCACTACTAGTTCATGCTTGTATGTCTGTGCAGGTGCCTGTGAACTTCAGTGAGACCTGAGCATAGGACCCACCCCCTGGCAGAATATAACTAACATGTTAATTTTGCAGTCTCTTCTAATACCACATTTTAATCACTCAGTATCTTGCAAACTGGTGAGCTGTGACTGTCAGAGTAAGCTATTGTAGAAAAAATCTCTTGCTGTTCTTGTCTTCCTACTTCAAGGGGTTTGTAACATGGAAGGCCTGTAAGGTTTCTCTAGGCTATACATTTAAAAATATATTTGCTTATTTTTTACAGGTTTTTGGTTTGTTGTTTTTTAATCAAAAATTCTTTAATTAACATAATACTTGGCATTGAAGTGTAAGCTCCTCCTCATTGCTCTTGTACTTCTAAGGATTTCCTTTTAACTAGACACTCTTAATGATGATGCCCGTAGATTTCCAAAAATAAGATCAGTACCATTTATTCCAAAAACTGACATCCATTTCTTCAACTTGTTTTTAATACATTTTTATCTATTTTTGACTTCCAAAAATCTATTGCTGCTTTTGATCTTTGAAACTAGTAAATAGTTTTGCTTTCACTTTGTCTCAACTTTTTGCATCTTTCTTGAAACCTCTACCCTTGCATTTTACAGGTGCATGTGTGTCTATGTTTACATTACGCACTTACGTAATAATTTTAAGTTTGTAGTTTTAAACTATTTTCTCTAGACAACTACTCGTTAATTGCCTTCTGTAACGTAATCAAGACCATGATTTAGCACCTGACTACTCAGTCTAAAATTGTTTTAAACTTGCAGGGCATGGTCTGCTTTACAAATAATCTGCTCGTAGTTCAGTGTTCTTGTACTCTTTTCATACTCCTCTGTACAGTAACATGTAGACATATTAACACAATCCCAAGACACCATTTTTTTTCTTTTTTTGCCCCCCACCCCTTCCTTCAGTAGTGATTTCTTCAGGTCATGGCAGTCTGATATGGCACTCTTTTGGATCAGTGACATTCTCCTGACATTTCTTGTCAACCACTGTACACTCTCAGTAATCCAATTTTGAATGGAAAATGCTATGAAATATTTCTGCAGGCTTCTGACCACAGCAAGCCACTGACTGTCTACTGCCTTTTAGAAGCTAATAGTCTGAGAGCAGATTTGAGTAGATAATTGTTCTGTAGTTTATTTTCTTTCCATTTGTTTTCTTTGAAGATTTTTGTTGCAAGGGGACTCTTAATTCTTTTTTTTTTTCATTGCTTGCCTGTATCTAATTGAGGAGATTTCAAAGACACAAATCCATTCTAATTTTGAGCTGATTGCCTGTAGCCTTCTGTACCTTTGACATTTTTTTCCTTCTCCTTGAATATCCTGTTTGTTTAACAGCAGTTCTTAACTTTGAGTAGTTTGTGTCCAATGATAATTAAGCTACTTAAGGTGGTCATAAGCAAATTCATACTTTGTTCTATACTATAGAACTATAACATTTTAAAATAGGATGGAGTTTTGCATTTGTTTTTAAAACAGATCGATTCTTGCAAGGAATTAGCATGGAAGGCAGATTCTTTCTACCCCTGCACATCTTGAGGACTTTTTCTAAAGAAAATCTGGTTTGAAATACCCCTAGGGGTGTTTGAGAGGAGGGAGTTTGGCTTAATTTTACAGTCTGATGTAGTAACACTCAAAGTAACAGAGATCAGGCTTAGGTGTTTGAAAGAAGAGTGAGGAGACTTTGCACATATTTTTTTCCAAGGGGCATCCAACTTTGAGGATTTCCTGGGAAGGGATATAGCAGCCCTAACTCATCTCATGTAATAATCTCAGCTGTTCTGCAGACCTAGAAGGCAGCAATAGTGTCCAGAAAACTATGTACTGTATGCAGAGACCCATAGCACGTACGTGAAGTAGATTGGATATAACTAATTTCTTCTTGCCTTAAATGTAGATATAACTACACTACAGTATCGTAACCAGCCAAATACATAGATACTTCATAACACTGCTGATAGCCTAGCTCTCCTAACATCATGAAAGCATTTTACATCACAGACAAGGGTAAGTATAGAAATAATACATAGCTGCAAACGGAGAGCCATGTTTAATTGCACAAACGGGACAGAAGAACATGTAAATCAACAATTCAAGAAGTAAAATCTGCAGATAAAACCAAAGGGTACTGAATAAGGAGTAAGGATTTCTGGTGGAACCAGAACAGTTTCTGGTACTAAAGAAAATTCGGTAAGTCATGCCAGGAGCAGATGGGATTGCTTCCCACACCCTTTTTTTGGTAGAGGAGATGACAAGCATTAGAAACCACAAGCAACAGGAAGGAACATTTGAGAAGAAAGATGTCCACCACCGTGATTATGATTCCTGCTTGTTGAGTCTAAATAGCTGCCTCGCCTGTCCACCTCAGCTTCAGCAAACGATCAGGTACCATAGCCATTTAACTGCCTGGCATCAGCTCAGTGGTATTGTGTACTCAATGCTAATGTAGGATAAGATGGTTAGGACCTAACTGTTTGAATATGTAATGATAATGATTGGTACTGATTAAGAACCAAACATTGCCAATGATTATTGTTAATGAATGTCAATCTAGCAAGGTATTGTTATGAACCTTGCAGTTGGTCTCCTTTATCAGTCTTCCAAATCTTCACATAAGCTACCTTATGTTTAACTGTGTTAAGCAGTAAGTGGTTATCAGGACAAGGACAAGTGAAGTATCTACATGGATTTATCTGTTAAAAGCCTAGAACTGTTCTTTTTTTTTTTTTCTTTTCCTCATGCAAAAAAAAAATACAAGCTAGAGATACCAGTACCAGCTTTGAGGCAAAGAAATTGTGCTCTACTTCATCAGTATCAGCTTCTGGTGGATGTGTTTTCTGTGAATCTAGCTGAAGATTTGTAATGTGCTTGCTGTAGCTTGGTGCTTGATGCATAATTTATGTTCTGCAAGCTCTGCACAGAGTGAATGGTTTGTGAGCCTTTCTGTTCTGTGATCCCATGTCACAACAATTTCCTGTATATTCATGATTTTGCATGTTTGCAGTACAAGTTCCAGATTCAAAAAATAGATCTAAATTCAAATAAAAAAAAAATAAAAATCCTGTTTGATTTCTATTAAAAATGTTGACTATCTTACACTGTCTCCCTCATCCCAGGTGCACCTGCTTCCACATCATCAACATGTGTGATTGCTAGCTTCAGTTTCATTCTTTATTATACTGAGTGATGCCAATTTAATCTCTGCTGCTGGGACTGTTCTCAAATGTAATTTTACAAACCTGTGGAGAGTACCAGGTAGTGTGATAGTGAGATAGATTTTCTTTGAAATGTAAGACAGTTCTTTAGGTCTCTTCCTTTACCTTTCCCAGAATTAGAGTTCCCTTTTGGTATCTGAATATATATTTGTGCCTTTTCTTTCCTCCCCTTGAGAAAGGCAGAGCAGAAACACAAAAACTTTCACAGAAAGAAAAGGCAGAGTAGCTGCTTTCCTCTTTGCAAAAGTTTTGATGGCTCCATTTCCCTTTTCTTAAGATAGCTGTAATAAGCTGATTGTTCCTTTTTTTTTTTTTTTTTTTTTTTTTTTTTTTTTTTTTTTTTTTTTCCCCCAGCCCCTTCTGCTGCACTGGAAAAGAGAGAACATTATTACTACAATAGGTTTTAAATAAGTCTGAAATCTGCAGAAAAAGAGCTTCTAGCTGTTCTTTTTGACCTCTCATGCAAACAGACCATAGAGAATTACAAAGCTGATATGACATTGGTCATGCGAGTACGACCTCGACATACATATCATGTCTTGTAGCTGTGACTGATCTCACCTTTTGTCTGTTGAAATCCACCCTGTGTTTGAGTAACACATGAAAATTGTGCAAGAATTTAAGATATCCAATTTAAATTTGTTTGATCTTCAGTTTAGGTGAAACTCCCATAAAATCCATTTTGTACAAATTGGACTGGATAGTGTAGCATCATCTGTGTGGTGAAAAAAATATTTGCCATCATTAATGAAGATACCAGTAACTAAGTTAATGATGCAAGAGACTAAGTATGGGTTTGGCAAAACTTAGAATCCTGGTAAAACTGTAGTAAAAAAAAAAATAAAAAATCCAGAAAAGAAGGATCTGACAACTGCAGACATCTTCAGGCTTGTGTGGGGCTGGTGGGGACTGTTTGTTTTTTGAGTCTCAGTGATTGATTTTATATATATATATATATATATATATATATAATATGCATCTTCAAGACCAGCTCTTTGTACTGGAATTGTTGGTGGGGGAAATCCTTGCCCACGAGGAAAGTTAGCTGTCTTGGTGTAAATGTGATTTCTCCTATTAGATACATAAGGAGCTTGAGTTGACAGTGCTGCACTGGACAGCAACATATGCACCTCTATATATCTTTGCTTCTGAGTGATGTTGTTGCTATTGGGTGACCTCAGTGTATATATATAGCGTTTGCATAGCCCAATTATCCTAAATTAAGCATTTCAGTTTTTAATCCTGAAAGTCAAAAAGTAGCTTGTTTCTATGCTATGGTGTTGTTTGGAAGCATTATGGCATGAATATAACCATGTGGACCATGTCCAAGGAACAGAGATGAGTGTAACTAAATGCTAGACACCCTTACAAAGGTTTATTGCAAAAGGTTGTATTTTCTTAGACACAGCTGTCAATAGTGAAGGGTTCACACGGACCAGAGAATATATTTACATTTGTTCTTAAGTGCATATTTTGTTGCTAACATGACTAGGTGCCTGCTTGTCTTTATATATATATCTATGGGTATAGTTAGGTGTATGAATATATGCATGTGTACGTATGTGTTACACAGCAGTTGAATTAGGATGTAGGGTGTGGTGTATGTATGTACAAGCAAAGGAAAAAGTGATGCTTGGACTCTAGATTTTTATAAAGTTGGCCCAGTGCTGTGTGTGTTTTGTTTTAGGGGAGAGGGGAAGGTGAATATCATTTAACTGAATTATTTTTATCTTAAAGAAAATGTGGGGAAAAAAACACAGAACATCTAGTGCATGTTTTCAGTTGATGTTTACAATAGTTATTTAGAATGTGCTAGTCAACTTTGTCTTCTGATTGTTTTATTTCTAGATGGTGCAAAGGAATCACAGTTGTCCAACCAAGATGAACAGAATGGCTTCCTTGACCAAGAAAATAGAACATTCATTCTTTAGGATTATGTCTACAACATGAAGCATTTAACAGTAGCTGTCTTTGAGAACATTCATCTATGACCTGAAATGTCCTGATCCTGGGGAAAAAAAACAGATTCCATTAATTAAGCCTATAATTTCTTAATGCAATCTTATGACTAATCATATTTGCTTGTGTACAACACGGATACAGAATTCATATACCAGAGATTATTTTAACACGCACATTTGTGTCTGTGCACTCAGTATACAAGATATATCACTTTAATCAAGTTTTAAATAATCTTTTAAATTATCTATATTTATTAATAAATGAAGACTTGGCAAGAAGAATTTGTCAGCCATGGAAAACAGTAAATCAGGTTGCCCCCAAATGGATGGTAATTTTGTCTTGGGTAAAATCAATAACTTAAAAGTAGAGCAAGAGGAAGACACCATTAACTGTACTCTAGAACGAATGGATATAAAGACAGAACAAGATGATTTCAAACATGCAGACAGCAGTGATGAACAAGAAGACAAAGAAAAGAACTTTATTAGCAACAACCCTAGCAAATATTTATCCACAGAAAATGAAGATGATTATGGATCTCTTTTTTCTCAGTATAGTAGTACGCTGTATGATGTAGCAATGGAAGCTGTGACACAAAGCCTTCTTTCTAGCAGAAACATAAGCTCCAGAAAAAAGTCACCTGCTTGGAACCATTTTTTTATATCTCCTAGAGATAGCACTAAAGCAATATGTATGTACTGTATGAAAGAATTTAGTCGGGGTAAAAATGAAAAGGACCTAAGTACAAGTTGTCTCATGAGGCATGTGAGGAGAGCCCATCCTACTGTACTAATTCAAGAAAATGGAAGTATGCCAGGTATATCCTCCTTTCCTTCACCTACGTTGTTACTGCCTCCTCAGTCCACAGATGTTGGAGATCTGAGCTCTATGTTATCCCCTATAAAGCTGGTCAAGAAAATGGCTTCTAAAATACCATCTCCAGATCAAATACTTGAGGAATCTGTTTCTATTGTTTCTTCTGAAGAAATAGCAGATCTCTCAGTTTCTGAAAAATGCAACAAAGAAGAAGTCATGGTTGGGTCATCTCCACAGCTACCCAACAACCAGTATGATGAAACTGTGGAGAACGTAGCAGAAAAAACTGTTGTAATTCCAAAGAGCACATCAGGTTCTAGGAGGAGATCTGCTGTCTGGAAACACTTTTATTTATCACCTCTAGATAATTCTAAAGCTGTTTGCATCCACTGCATGAATGAATTCAGTAGAGGAAAAAATGGAAAAGACCTGGGAACAAGTTGTTTGATAAGGCATATGTGGAGAGCCCATCGTTCCATTGTCCTGCAAGAGAATGGAGGTGGTACCAGCATACCACCTCTCTACACTGCACCTCCAACTCTGTTGCCTTCTTTACTACCCTCGGATAGTGATCTGAATTCTATGTCATCCTCTCCTGGAAAACTAATGAAAGAACCAACTTCTGTTTGTTCTTCTCCAGACAGAATCTCTGAGGAGATCCATACGAATCTCTCTTCTGGAGATGCGCTAGTGGAAGACTCAATGCTATCATCTTCTGATGATATAGGTGAAGTCTCCTTTGTTTCCTCACCTGAGAAACAGTGTGAGGGATTAGGTCCGCTAATATTTGAACCTACTGCTGTATTTCAGCAAAATAAAAGGATAATGAAAAGGCTTAAATCAGAAGTCTGGCATCACTTTTCACTGTCACCTGCAGACAGTCTAAAAGCAGTATGTAGATACTGCAGTTGTATGATAAGTCGTGGTAAAAAAGGAGATGTGGGCACAAGCTGCTTGATGAGACATTTATATAGACGCCATCCTGATATAATTGGAAACCAAAAGAGCTGTCTTGATGTTAGTTTGGCAAATTCTCCTTATGCCACTCTGGCTTCTGCAGAATGTTCATCCTCAAAGTTGACTGACTTGCCCACGATGGTTACACACGATAATCAAATTATATTTCCTGTTACTAGCAAGAAGACCTCAAAACTGTGGAATCATTTTTCAATTTGTTCTGCAGATTCAACAAAAGTAATATGTATGCACTGTGGACGTACAATAAGTAGGGGGAAAAAGCCAACAAATCTAGGCACAAGTTGCCTTCTTAGACATTTGCAGCGGTTTCATAACAATGTATTAAAAACTGATGTCTCAGAGACTGTATTATCCTCATCTACGGATAATCACATGCCACTGAGCACAGAATTATTAGCATCTTCAACTTTTGATGAAACCAATGACAAATTTTGTGACTCTCACCCAGTTGCCAAAAAAATCACAAGTCTTGTAGCTGAAATGATTGCACTTGACCTTCAGCCATATTCTTTTGTAGACAACATTGGCTTTAACAGGCTGCTTGAATACTTGCAACCTCAGTATTCTTTACCTTCTCCATCTTACTTTTCTAGGACAGCAATTCCTGATATGTATGATAATGTAAAACAAATAATTATTTCGCATCTTAAAGAAGCTGAAAGTGGAGTGATCCATTTTACGTCTGGAATATGGATGAGCAACCAAACACGAGAATATCTAACCCTTACAGCTCATTGGGTAACGTTTGAGTCTTCATTTCGACCACAGTGTGAGGATTACCATTGTTCAGCACTATTAAATGTATCACAGATTGATTGTGACTACAATGGAATCAGTATTCAAAAGCAGTTAGAGTATTGGTGGGAAACATGGATTACTTCCATTGGTCTTCAGATTGGGATTACTGTTACTGATAATCAGAGTATAGAAAAAACTTTAAATGAAGGTGATCATTCAAGTGTACAATGTTTTAGTCACACTGTTAATGTCATAGTAAATGAGGCTATTAAAAGCCAGAGAATGGTTCAGAATTTGCTTAGTATTGCAAGAAAGATCTGTGAACGTGTTCATCGGTCAGCAAAAGCAAAAGAGAAGTTAGCTGAGCTGCAAAAAGAGTATGAGTTGCCTCAGCATCAGCTTATACAAGATGTTCCATCCAAGTGGAATACATCATTTCATATGCTTGAACGTCTTATTGAACAGAAAAGAGCAATTGATGAAATGTCAATAGAGTGCAGCTTTCGGGAGCTAATAAGCTGTGATCAGTGGGAAGTTATGCAGTCTGTGTGTCATGCTCTCAAGCCTTTTGAAGCTGCAAGTAGGGAGATGAGTACACACATGTCTACTTTAAGCCAGGTGATTCCAATGATTCACATACTTAACAGGAAAATAGAAATGCTATTTGAGGAAACAATGGGCATAGATACTATGCTGAAATCTTTGAAAGAAGCTATGGTGAGTAGATTGTCCTCCACACTTCATGATCCAAGGTACATTTTTGCAACACTTCTGGATCCCCGCTATAAAACATCCTTATTTACAGAAGAGGAGGCTGAACAATATAAACAAGACTTAATCAGGGAGCTGGAAATAATGAGTTCTACCTCAGAAGATGATAAACCTGTTTCCAATGGATGTGATATAGGTTCACCATCTACAAATTCATATGGGGAAGATAATCTTTGGTCACTCATGGGTGACATGAAGAAAACGAAAGACCTGAAAGAGAGAGCAAAATTACCAGAAGAAATGGTGCTTTCTTACTTGGAGGAAGAGGTGCTTGAGCATAACTGTGATCCTCTAACTTACTGGAACTTTAAGAAGTCATCTTGGCCAGTACTGTCAAAATTGGCTGTCAGGTTCTTGGGTTGCCCACCGAGCATTGTTCCTTCAGAAAGATTGTTCAATACATCCAATGAAAGCAACAACTTTAGTCAGTCAAGGTTAATGATTGAACACTTTGAAAAACTTATCTTTTTGAAAGTGAATCTTCCTTTAATATACTTCCAGTATTGAAAATAATGAACAAACTGTTAGACTAAATCTATTGTTGCTCACTGGATATTAACTATCTGTAACTTGGATTGTTAAATTGCTCCAACAGGGGCCATGTATGACATCTAATCAGTGACTATAATTCCAAATTTTAGTTCCTTTTTTTTTTTTCAGCTTTCAATATGTCTACATGTGCCTTATTCATAGTACTTCAGGCCAGATATTGTATATATGTTTTTTAAAAGTTCATACTAGAGATAGCCTGTCTTGTCAAATTATACAGTTATGTAGGTTTTAATCCATAATTGTAAATGAACTTTAAAAAAAGCTCAGTCATTTGTTTTAATAGAATGGCAAAAAAAAAACAAACAAAAAAAAGATGTAAACAGTTCTATTCTGTAGTTTTTTATTCAATTATTATGTAAAAACCATAAACCAGGTACTGTATTTTAGTTGAACATTGCTTTAATTGCAACAAAGCAGCTTTTGTAGTTGTCGAAAGAAAGCTGTAGATGAAAGATGGGGTTCGAGCCATCTTTTTATTATGTGATGTTCTTAACTGCAAGCCCAAAAGTACTTATAAGGTTAAGAAGTGTTATGGATGAAGGTGTTTTTACAGGAGTCTATTGACTTAGTATATGAAAACAAATCTTAAATTTGAGATGATATGGACATCGGTTATCCAGTAGTCTGTAGTAAAGCTTCCCATCCTGTCTTCTCCTGTTCAGGTTTTACATTTTAAATGAACAAAAAAAAATATTCTGGTTATTTATAAAAGCTCTTTGGAAGTTTTATCAAAGTTTATGAATCAATACGTGTTATTTAATGCCGTGTGCAAAAAAAAAAAAAAAAAAAAAAGGCAAGAAATCTATGATGAAGACTGTAATGTCATTCTAAAACATTTCCTAATCTGTAGTGCATCAAAACTATAAGGTTCCCAATTGTAAAAACTGAGCCCTTATTCCTAAACTAATTTCAGTTGTGTAGAACAGCCCATTTTAAAGTTCCTAGTACAGAAATAACTGATCTTCTGATTTTCAGTAATAGCCTTATGGATATGGTGCACTGCTTAGAATTTTATGTAGTAGGGTTGGTTCTTAACTGTCACAGTCCATCAGGCAAATGGGACATAGAGCCCTCAAAACTTCAAATAAGGTGGGAAAAAGAATAGCCAGCATTTTAATTTGAAAGGAATGTTCTCCAATGTTTTTTTTTTTTGTTTTGTTTTGTTTTTTTGTTTTTTTTTTTTTAACTCTAGGAAGATTAATCTCCTCATTTCAGTTTTCATTAAATACTTTTTGGGAAACAAATCATCATTTGTCTATGACCTTTTAGAAAAGTTGTAGCTTTGTTAAAATACTGTACCTATGCCTAATCTAATTTTGCATTTACTATGTTTTAGTGTATTTATAAATGGTGAACTCAGTTTCTGAAATTAAACATTTTATTTGCAATTTTCTAGTGGTAGTCAACACTGCCTTTTTTTTTAGATGGATTAAAGACAACCATTGAATAATTTAATTGTAATCGTAAATATGTAATCAGAGCATGCTATGTGAAAAGATTGGTTTTCCGTGTATCTCTTTGGACATAAACACATAGATTCAAGTTCTCTTAATTTCACTCAAGGTAATCAACAGATTCATTGAACTCTTTCCCAGATGAGTTTTGGATTTCCAAGATGTTCCTCTAAGCATTCAGTAGTTTCAAGTATTTTAATTGTCAGTCAGTTACATTTAGACCTGAACTATTTCAGTAAATTATATAGTGCACTTAGGAAGAACTAAGAATTTTCTCTTCAGTATTTCAAAAGGTAATTTGTAATACTATCAATAGCCAGCATTTTTCTATTCTTGTAGGGTTACATGAGAACAGGTACACATTTTTTTCTGCAGTAATAAAACAACTTGTTCTCGTTTATGTATAGTTTGAACTAGGTGAGTTTGAAGAAACATGTTTGAGAAACATGTTTAAATGGCTACTGGTTAATTATTATCTCACTTTTTTCCCCCTTACATTTTAACTGTGAATACAGCCTTGACCTTTGTAAGATGTTTAATCTCTCCAAACCAGGAGAGAGGAGAGAGGTAGGTGGAGGGCAGAGGGTAAAGGAACTTTTTTTTTTTTTTTTTAAACAAAGGATAATTTTCACTCAAGGCTTCATATGACTATGAATACAGCCTTAGGCTTAAAGCATTGTAGAACCATGTCTTACCAGCAGGAGCTTACCTGAAAATCCCAGTTCTCTGGAAACGAGGATCTTGGCTCCCATGCTTTACACAGGAGCTACAGTAAAGTCTGCTTTAGTCTTGTGTGGAAAGCTGTTAATGACGGTTTCGGAGATAGCCCTCAATTTGCATCTTCTCCTTCTTCGGGATACTTAATTTTATAGTCATGGGTTTTGTCAAAACTTCCGAGAGCATGAAAACTAGTGACTATTTTAAGAAGTAAAACTTAGTCTACTTCATTTGCAAGTGCAATTTACTTTTTTGAAGGGCATTAGCTCTTAAAAATGTACTGTTTCAGTATCAGCTTGGTTATGAATAAATATTAAGCTTATGTTAGAACTTCTTAAAAGATAATACACAGGTGTAAAAAAAAAGATTAAAAAAAATCCAGACATGGAATCTCTTAAATAAAAACAGGAGACACTGAAAGCACAATGCTGCTATTTTTTTGCATGTAAGTCTTGATTCTTCTATACAAGCTATTTCCATCAAGAACTGACTTTGAGAAATGAATGACTTCAAAAGCAGTGCTGAAAGCTTTCATTAAAGTATTGAGGTAAGTTGTTGTATGATTTTTATTGATTGGTTTTTATTGGTTTTGTATTGATTTTTACTTTATAAATATTATTTTTAATCTTATTTCTTAGTGACTGCTAAGCTTCCATATATTCCAACTTAATATTTGTGATGAAACTACTTTATTAGAAAACTCTCTTATTTTTACATCATATTCTCCCAGACCGTAAGGAAGTACAAACTCTGTTAAGTGGGAGCTTTCATCAAGTTGAGTTTTTATGCTGGACCAATCCCTGCAGCAGCATAGTTCCCTTATGCGTAATGACTTGGTGGATCTGCAACAGTGATACAAACTTTATTTAAACAAGTAATTTCAGTACATTAGCAACTCCAGAAATAAATTTGGAGCAGATGGTACTAGAGATGTCATTATAAGGATCCAATAGCTTCTGTGTCTTCTAAGAGTACGCAGCATGTAGTTCACAGTTACAGCAAGAAATATTTTGCAGTACTAAATGTAGGAAGGGGAAGAAGTAGATATGTGTAATAGCCTTTTAAAAAACCTCAAGTCTTGCAAAGGTGTATAATATATTTATTGATATATAATGCACAAGTAACCTGTGAATAATGCTCCTCCCATACTGCCATTCCCATTTGGCCTCTTCCCACCCAAGTAAAAACAAAGTCAACTTGCTTGACTGCAGAATTTGGTCGGTGACCATTTACTAGGAATGTTTGTGGCTTTTCCCCACCATCCAAGAAAACCTCAATTTACAAAGAACAGAAATCTCAATCTAGAACAGTTTAATTGTAGCATAAGGATGTGATTAATAAAATGTAAATAGAAATGACAAGCTCAGAGCAGATGTGTACAGTTGTTGAAATACCTGTCCCTTAAAATAGTATTTATTTTCCTAACTATACAGAGCTGACAGTAACAAACTGTATTTAGGTATTTCTAAACCCAGGAAAAATAAACCTGTAATTAGTGAATATCACTTTCTAATTACAGATTTAGATTTTTTCTTAAAACCAAGTATTTTAGTCCTTCCACAAGTACATTCATCCTTTGCTTTATTCTTAGCAACAAGGAAGAGCAATTCTTTACCTTCCTGGCAAAACTGACCCAAAACTGCCTTGTTTCATAAAATGAACATACCAAACAGAAATGGCAACCACAGTGATGTCCCCAACATAAGTATCAGCTTGGATTCCAAAGGCTAACTATGCCTAAACAGTCCTTGCCCCCCACCCCTTTTTTTTTGTTTTCCCTCTGTATAAACCAATACCTTCTTTTAGTGTTTGGATTTAAATTGACAGTTTTAAAGGAAAAGAGGGATTCCATTTCAGAAAACATTTCTACCTTACACTTAACTGGACAGAAATGAAGCCTTGCTATGGAACCAAAAGCAGTTGCAGCTGAAATAAAGCAGAATTTCTGAAAGACTGCCCATGACAGTAAGATAAGGAATTTCAGGAGAAGAAGAAACCTGACTGTCCTTGCTATCTTAAACTAAGGTCTGAAACAAACAACCAAAAGCAGTTGTAATTGCTCATTGTAATCTAAAGAGTTGATTTAAGTTGCATATAAAATGTTTCATTTACTTAAGCATAGGAATCACATTTGAATCAAATAAAACCTTTGCTGTGAGGTATTCTCTGTCACCGAACCAGCAACTTTTGCAAACACCACTGTAATCTTGTGTTGTATGTTAAGCAGATAGTGACAAATTTCATTTTAAGACATAGCTGAGACTAATTATGTAACCAGCTAACATAGAAAGCTGTGGCTAAACAGTCTTGCTGACAGTGATGATAAACTCAGTCTGTGGTTTTGTTCTTTTCCTGCAAATAGAAAGTGAAGTCATTGGTAAAAGAAAGACTCTTTGATTACTAAATTACAAGGAAACTTCTCTGGGGGGGACAAATTTAAGAATTAACATAATAAAGTGAGGAAGGCAGCACTAGACTTTTGTGTAGCTTCTCTTATACCTGGAAAAGTGCTTAGATGCAAGGGAAACACACACACTGAAACTGAGATACAGTAAAGGAGTCCATACATTTTATTATCAGCTTTCAGGCTCCTTAGCATTACAAAAAGAAGTCGAAGTACTTAGGAATAGCAGTATAGTCCTAGAGCAGTTAACTACAGCACATTCTCCACCTTGTTCGCCCAAATGTGTAATCTGTCTCACCAAGGGGATGTGTGAAAGGACCAGGGATGGAGTAGAAAAAGGAGCATGATCAAACTTGTTTC
Organism: Oxyura jamaicensis; assembly: GCF_011077185.1. NCBI lineage: Eukaryota > Metazoa > Chordata > Aves > Anseriformes > Anatidae > Oxyura > Oxyura jamaicensis. The sequence goes on from NC_048893.1 coordinate 19,167,274, forward strand.
CAAACACATTACACACCTATGTTGCACTGATGTATTCTGATGGCTTGAATGACATGGATTGTAAAGGAAAGAACTTGAGTCAGGTTCCAACCATTCTCAGTGTTAACAGATAAATCTATTTTATGTCTGATACAGGACAACCATTCTCTAGCTCTTCTCCGTCCTGCATCCTCTTGAGACCCACAGCAGGTACATAGGACAGGTATAAGGTAAATGCAGTCTGTATTTTTCCCCAGCTCTGAATACTTAAGAGACTCTATGAACTGGAAGTTACTCCTTGATCCTTTTTAGTTTGTAATGGAAGAGTGAGCTGTTTAATCCTGTTTTGAACTTGCTTTTACTTTCATCATCCAAATATCTTCTACCAGCAAGTCCTGCAACTTTTTGCACACAATATGCAACTACTTTAGTTTTACACAAGCTCTCCTAAACCTCATGCTACAAGACAGTGATTATCCACCATCTCTGGGCCACTCCTGGTGACACAACATTGTGACATTTGTGCCCAAATCATTTGTTAGCCTTGCTATTTACGGGAACAAATGTTGCTTGTAAAAAATTAAGTCAAGCTTCAAATGTGATGTTACACAACATTCGATGACCTTCAGGGAATTTCATAAGACATGCTAAAATCTTGTTTTACAGCAGCATTATGCATGTTCGATGCATTTTATTTACAACTCCAGTCTGTGTTTACCTGTCATAGTCATAACATAATTTACAGGTAGACCATACTATTTTTTTTTTTTTGCTTTGTTTAGGTTATTTCAACCTTCAATTATTCGCATATGCTTGCTTCATTCCATCAAGAAAAGCTATAATCTAAGCCAAGGCAATCAAGACAAAAGGAGTTTTTTGAATGGTGATGAGAAAGTTATTACGTTGAAGTCCTTTCTTAAGTTCCAAGTAAGTTTTTGGAGCATGTCTCTTTCCTATACCACACCTGTAGTAACTTGAGGCTTCTTCCAACCCTAGCCCCTAAAAGCAAACTGGGTCTTTACCCAAGTTTGTAAAGGGGATGGGAGACTTCCTCAATGCCCTCTTACATGTGAGGAGGCTTAAACCCATGCTTTCTTCCATGCAAATATCCTTTCCCTTGACTTTGTTTTTAAATTGAAAGTAGCCTTTGGGGAAAAACTGCAGTAATCTTTGCTTCAGGTTGGCAGGTGCCCCTTTCTTATTCAGGGTGTGGGCTACAGTAACACTCCCAGCCTATGTTGTAGGGGGTTACATGTACTGTCACTGTCATCAGTTATATAGCCGCTGGTGCTGCGGTGCTGCATGGGTCATGATCTACAATCCCAGCCAGGTTTCAGATCGAAGAACTAAGCACTTTCCAAGAACCACATATATAGCTCAAGATGTAACAGGACCTAAATAAACTTCAGAGACTGTCCAAAACTGCACTTCAGTATTTCTTTTCAGCCTTTACATATGCACTTTTATTTTCCTTTCTCTCCCCCCAACTGATAAATTATATATACACACTAAACAGGTCAATTTGAGCTCATAGCTTCTACCTTCAGCAGCACCAAGGCTGCAAGCAGTAGTACACACTGCTACCACCGCCAGATATTTGTCGGCACATTGGGCATGATAAATTTCACTTCAGGTTCTCGAGTTACAGCTTACGCTGTGGGGGAGTTATATAAAGTAAATGATTAGGCTTAACGTATAAGGACTTACATCCTTACTCAAAACTTTTCCTTCATAGTGTTCCAAGTTCAGCTATTTGCACATTTACTTCCTTCTGTATCATGTGAATTATTTGATGTCCAAATTGGCTCTGAAGGAAGCTGAGTTTTCTTCCAAAGACAAGTCAAATAGATAATACTTCAACGATCTCAATTTCAAGAGGAGCCAGGGACTGGACTAACAAGTTCTGCAGGACGCCTTTGCCAGATCTCAGTGTGAGGAAGCCTGCACAACAGCCACCCACAGTGGAGCAGGCTCCACCCCACCAGATCTGTTCCTTGATACATAATCTAGAGGATAAAAAGAAAACATGGTCCTAAAAACTGAAGCATAATGCAGGTAAATGTAGTTCCTGAATGAAATATGCTTGAAGAGTGGGGAAAAAAAAAAAGTTACTCAATAAGAACTTTTTACTCTTGAGGTCTCAGTCAGCAAATAGCTTTCTGCCCATTCTTATATCACAAATACTGATTTTTTACGCTAGTGGAGGCCCTGTCATATTACAACTGGTCCTAACTGAAATGTTTTCTTCCTTAGTTTACCCCTTCACTTCTTCCATTCTGCAATCTAGGCAGACATCCTTAACAAAGACATCTAATAAAGAAGAGATTACAGAACATGCTATGTTACAGCATTTTAATTCCAGGACTATTTAATAAAAAAAAACAAAACACCACCTATTATCTTCAAGTGTATTTGATCACATATTTTCATAGGTAAACTTTTGTACTGCAAATTAAGATACTGCAGCAGAGGGAAAATACTATTTAAAAAAAGTTTCCTGTGAAATCTAAGTTGTACTGCTTATTTATGAACTATTAGAATAAATACAACCATCCTTTAATGCTCAAGTCTGTTACAAGACAGTGCTTGCCAAGAGGTTCAACTACTTTTTAGGTGAACCTTTCATTTTAATTAGTTTGGTAGCCCACAGGGCACAATTAGGTATTGTGATGAAGCTACAATTAATATGGCTTTCCTATGCTGATAACATCATTCAAGTTTCACACAGGCAATCTGACAACTAAGGGGGTTACATCCCAGCAGATATATCAAGTAATGCATCTTTGCACACGTAGATTACTTATCAAATTATTGCCATAGCACAATCCTGTTCCATAACGTATAGGACAATTAGGACATATCTGTGCTGCATTATGAAACAGACAGCTATCCAAACCAAGTAGACAAGTTTTATTTAATAGCAATAAACTTAGAGGTAGCCTCTCTCAAACACACCTAATAATATCTAATTTGGTATCTGAGTATATATGGACTAGGAATGCATTGTACTATTCATGTAAGAAAGAGGACGGAGCTAAATATCAGTAAGTACAAAGATTTTCCTGTACCTTTTCACAGAAGCCGAATTGCAGTGCTGGAATGACAATTTTCTATTGTCATACATTATTCAGTCATCAGCAAAGTTACATCAAAAGGCTTAAAATTCACAGTCAGGATGATAGAGGAAGTTTTTCCAACAGTACTAATTTTGGCTTTAAGTTTAAAGTGAAAGGAGGTAGTGCAGTAAGGTTCAACCCAATTTTACTGATGCCAGGTATATTCGCCAGTGGCCTGTGGGTTGTCTTGTAATGTGATATTTGAAGAGGGTTTGTTTCCATCAGTATGTGTGTGTAAGAAAACATCAGTTGGTCTCCTGGTTTAACATCTTCTCTTTTGTCATACCTGTAAAGAATATAGAAGGCTTATTTACATTCATACAACTGCAGTATTCTCAGTCATATCCCTTTGTATAAATCAATTAGTACTAGGAAAGAAAATACTATTTTTGAAGAGTTTAGGGAACCAGTTGTTCCAGGCAAGTCCTTCTGCTTTTACTATGATCTAAATCAGGACTCCTAGAAAACTTCTCATCTAGTCATCTGAGTTCTGTGGAAAAAGCTGCAGAACCTAAGACTGCAGAAAACTGGAGTTATTTTTAAGTTTTGTTCTACAAGAACTCAGGTTTGAACGAGATTTTTTTTTTTTTAATTTCAAAAGAGTTATTAAACACTTCAGCAGAAGCCTTTCTCTTCCAGAATAGAAACATTAAGGTAGGAGCCTCAGAAAAGAGCAGATAAAAAGCTTCCCCGAACAATGCAGGAAAGAACAGCCTGGCAATTATAGTGTTAATCCAGCATTGTTATTTGTTCAATTTCCTGATCTACTAAGTTTAGGCAGGTCACTTTGGGTCAGCTTTTATAAAGCTGTTTGAGTACCTTAACATAGATGTTATTAAACATATACACAAACGTATATAAAATTCATATATAATACATATATAAAAGGTAACTAGTGAGTTTCCAAATTAGCATGTCCACTGAGTTATGTATTGAAATAGTTTATGTTCAGTCTAGCTGCAGAGAGACTTCAAGTGATGAGAAACCAAGTGACTTAAGCATTTGGCAGGGATGTGAAAAATGTAGGTGTAAGTTCAGTCACTCTGATCTAAGCCCAGAACTGAAGTTTCTTTCTCACAGAGATGCATGAACATGATTTTCTAGATTTTCAGTTTACTGTCCCATGAAGACACTGCATTATTCCACAAGTTATTTATTCTTTCACTGAAGACAGGAGAGGCACGTGGAATGTATAGCCCAACGGTAAGGATGCTCATATTGGACACAGCAGTCCTAATAGAGTCCTGAATCCAACAACTTCAGAAGGGGAAAGAATAAGCTAAGTCCAACCCACGACACTCCATAGACCATAGTTTCCTGTATTTCTCAAAGATCAAGACCTGTGTTCAAATCTTTGCTCTATATTCCAGAAATATATTCTATTCTAATGATGGGAAACAGTACAGATGATAAGTTGCAGGTTACTTACCTTTAGTTTATGACATGATAGTCTCAGGTATCTAATTAATTATACAGAGTGTTAATAGTCTTTAAGCCAAGTGAAGAGTGGTGTAGTTCTTTACCCCTTCTGTTGCCCTTTTCTGCAAACTACTCTCCACCAGCTTTTGTAGCTCCTATTCTTAGGCACCTGTCTCCTCCCACACATTTCACAAGTAGCTTATTCAAATCTGTGGCTTTTGTTACAGAAGTGGACACCGGTACTGAAGTGGTGCAATCCCAACCCTAACCACTCTTAGATGCACCTAAGAGTAAATCCTGGTTGCATCTTCTGCCATGTGTAACTTTTTTTTTTTGACTTGGCTTCCCACCTGCCTGAATTCTCTACGAAAAACTGGAACAATAACTTCACTTTGTAATTTTACAGCATTCCCTGAGATAGCAAAGTCACTAACATTTAAGGTATTTAAAACAGGCACTCTACAGTGAACCGGAAGATTTGCGTGGATTATTAACTAAAGGCAGAACTAGACCTTGCACACTGAGTAAGTGCTTTCTTCTAGAAATCTTACAAACTAATTTCATCTGCTATTTCCAAGAAGATCATGATGCCAGTTAGGATGGTACATGTACTCAAGCTGGCAGAAAGAATGATATACTTCATAACAGCTTAACCAACTACTAATTTTGCATTTTTTTCCATCAGCAAATAAGAAGCCTTTCATCTGGCTTCAAGCATTTCTGAATTTTATTATTTTTAAAATAATTTAAGCTTACATCGCATATTTATTCCTGGTTCAAAGAGACTGCACTAATTGAAGACAAGATTTTAACACCTGTTCTGTGTAAGAATCTGCACCAAGCTTCTTTCAATAACTCTTTGAAGGAAAATAATGGATCCCTTGAATTTTTCTTGAGGCATATAGATCTAATCTAACCACACCACTGAAAGCTTTTAACTTTTAAGACACTTCTATTTGTGGATTCTATTTATCCTGATGAATCATCAGTCTTCATAGCTACTCCATCCATAAATCTGTCTATGAAGATGGTAGGTTAGTTTTCACCCATCTGAAAGACTGTCACATCCTTAGATAAAGAGAAAATGGACAGCTGGTACCAGTAACCCCTGCACTATTGTGCTGTCACACAACGTGGTAGTCTCATGTATGACACTCTGTTGAAGGTTTTGCCTGACCTTTTTTTAGTGAATCTTTATGATGAATCAGCCTCCCTTTTTTATGATGGGGAAAGATAGAACTGATAGAGACAAAGTACCCTATAGCTGCAAAACTATGAACCATCCATCAGTGACAGGGATATTATTCATTCACTTTCCAATCCCACTGCACTACAGCCTTGCAAGCAAAAAGTGAAGAAAAAAGACAAAAACAACAAGAAATCCAAACAAACCCTCACCACCTGAAAAAGCCCATTGAAATTAAGCATTGCTTTAAGAGCAAAGTTGCATTTATAGACACATTCAGAATAGTGTAAGTATATATTTAAATGCATTCAAAACCAGAATGTAACATTTTAATGATCATACACGCTCTATCCTTTGTACTCTAATAATTTAATGTCTCCCCTTGACTGTTCATGTATTAAGACCTTCTCTACATGCAAAAAAAGAAATAAACATTAGATAGGTAAATATGACAAATTCAGCTTTTAACTGTCAGTACCATCACAACATTACAAGAAAGCACAGAAATAAAATAAGGCATAGCAAGTTAGATGATTTCTAGTTGTCCCAGAAGTATAGTTTTCCTTCTTTCTCTTTACTCCAAAATACTTTTTATCTCAAAACATGCCAATACATTGTTTCTTCATTTTATCCTGAACACCTTAACTGGGAAGAAAACTCCATGTTCAGAGTACATCTTAACCAAAAAAAAAAAAATCTGTTTGTACTGCTTTTGTTTTGTGCAACTATAAAGTGAGTCTTCTCATTAAGATTACATTTTAAATTAGAAACCCTGACTTCAGCTGACAAGGTAGGCTGAGATGCCTAAAAAAGATATACCAAAAAAGATGTCTTTTTTGGTATACATCCTGAAAAGCAAACAACACCATCCCACAAACGTCCCCTACTATTTGTTTAAATATTCTTAGTATGGCTTGTACATCACTGCTGCTCATGGTAACAAAGCAATCAACGGCTCTCCCTCAGAGCTAATTAATGTGACCAATAGTCCACATGACAGCAACTTCAATACCATCTCTTTGAAGGATGTTCCACATAAAAATAGTTTGAATATTGAATACATTGATAGACATTGATAGACATTAATACATTGATAGACATATTAATACATTGATAGACCTCACATTGCAACACGTCACTTAAAAACAAATAAAATGAGATCTCCCTACAATTATATATACTGTTCTACCAAGAAATATGTTGTTCTACTTCTGTTTTTCATGAAGTCTAGTGAAATACCAAACATAGCTGTATTAAAAGATACTGGGGGTATAGTAAGGTACTTTTTTTTACAGTGTTCTGATATCTTTAAAGATTCTATGTTATTCAGGCAAAAAATAACCAATACAATTCAAAAACATTACAGTGATCAACTCCTGAAGTGGCAGCACTGTATATATCCAAATTCTCTAAAGATCTCTAAAGATTCACATTGTTCTTGACCTGGCTGAATAAAAAAAAACTGTACCAAAAAACTAATCCGTGATGCTTGCCCCGTGCATATTAAAAAAAAATAAAAAGAAAAAAAAACAGATGCTTATCTTCAGTTCAAGATACCGTGTTCATAACATACCTCCAATCTGAATTGATTTCTAGAAACCGAGAGACTCCCGTTTGTGCTGCAGCCACATCAATATGAACGGAGACTTCTACATAAAGAGAAAAACATTTTAAAATTACTGTAAGAACACAGATTATTAAATAGACAGAATAGTAACAGAAAAGATGCACAAAAACAGTACAAAGAAACAGTGTCCAATACATATAAAGATACACTATCACTAAAGTTACATTTGAAACTAGGTGAACATACCTCAAAACAGCTTTACATACCTGCTGTTGAAGGTACCAACTCATGCAGCTTCTGAATTGCTACTCCTCCAGGATAATTGAAATGTGAAACATATAATGATGTTCCTGAATAGGCAGCATTAACTACAAGATGCATTATAACAAAAAAAGATCCAAGTTTGTACAGCCAGGACTTCCGATAGTTATTCAGGCTGTTGCGAGGGGAAAAAAAAATTAGACTGTTACTTTTGTTTCATAATGATTATTGCGATAAAAATTCTATGAAAACTCCACTGCTAGGTAATAAAGATCAGTACAAACTTTATTACAATCATGTCTAAGGAATGCATTTATTATTAATTGCTATAAGACTAGCTTCTAGTGACAAATACTTAAATTTGAATATTCTCATTAATAAAGTTATTGAAAGCTTATCAGTAAAACTAAGTATTACTGTGTCTTTTAACTTTTATCTATAAATGTATTCTCCAAAGAAATTAAGAGTTCAACTTAAATTTGTTTACTCAGTATACCCAAGTTTAACTGTTTAATACAAACTCCATGTTTCATAAGCTCCACTTGTATATTAAACTATCTTCTGAGGAAAGTTATGTTAACACCACACAAATACCCTGGAATGTCTTTTTCTCTGGTGGATAAAATAAACTGAATTGCAAGAGCAAGACAGAAAAAAATCAGAACTCTGCTCTTGACTCTGCCACAGACTTGCCAAATTATCCTTCCAAATCCTATCACTTTTCTTTCTTCATTTCCCTCACTGGTAGCATGGGTACAATGATGCAGACCTCTTTTCTAGAGCATCTCTAGATCTTAAGATAACCCAGACTCCAAGATAGAAAGAAGTGCATAAAAAACTACTATTTTTATATAACGGTTTTACTTCTTTTTACATTTTCGGAAAGAAAAAAAATTTCAAACTTACATTCGTGAGCATACTTTAGCAGCCACTATGTTGAAGACAGGGAAAGTATACATGATAAAACGCAACTCTTTGTGTGGGAGAAATGAATACAAGAAAATAAAGCCCAGTGCTGGCAAAAGTAATATCCGTGTTCTCTTTTCTGCTGCACCTAAAGGTACAAATATAATGCTGCATCCCAAAGCACGAGGCAGGGCTGAATAGAAATACCACAAGAAGGGGGAGGTCTTCACGGTGAAAAAGGGTTAAGGGTGCTTTCAATAACAAAGTACCTATTCTTTACAGTAGCATATATAAATTTTGCAAAATATGCAGTAGATTTTTTTTTTTTTGTGTCTTACAAATACCTTTTTTTGTGCAACACAAATCACTTGGGATATGGTTTACTCCCTTACTCTTTAAGGAATAAAAGCAGTTCCCTAGCTACTTGCCTAACGTCCAGTGGAGGTACATCAAACAGCAGTAATGATAAGAAACAGAAAAATTATGGGGAAGAAACCTGGATTTATACTGGTAGAACACAAAGAAGCAAAAAGAAAAAGTAAATAGAATAAAGTTTAAATTTAAGGAAAGGTCTAAGAAATGGACATTGCCTCATACACTTCAAATAAATTCAACTTTTCATTAAGTATTTCGTCAACACCAAAATTCCGTCTTAGAAATAGGCTTTTACTTTAGCTGACAGTGTTAAAGATCTTTTTCCCCTCAATGTTTCAAAGGATACTCCCCAGTTGGAACTTTTGTTTAAAACTGTATTATACCAGAGCACTTTCCCTTCAGGCCACACAAGTTGTCTCCAGAATAGAGAATCCACAGCCACCGTTAGCCCTGAAAGAATTACATAAAAATCTAGGTGAATTTAAAAAACAGAAAAACAAACAAACAAGCATGTTTACTGACAAGAGCAACACAAACTGGAACATGCACTGTAAGCCTCACGCAAAGCCACAGAGTAGTTTGAATCTGTCTGTCTTGCAATGAAAACGCAGGAGAGGGAGGCACTTCTTAATGGAAGTCTTAATAGAAGCATGTCAGATAGGAATCTGATTTGAGTTTTTCCCCACTCCAACCCCAGGAGTGAAATACAATGGTTTAATTAAAGTTTGTTTTAAAAAGAATGTTAGAGCATTAAGTATAATGAACAGTAAGAAATGTGTTTTAACTTAAAACAATACTAAGTGGATTTTTATTGTAAAGCTGATAAGTTAAGAAGTCTTAGTATTTATTAGGTGGGAGAGAAAAATGATCGTAAGGGATTGAAGGCAAGCAAACAGAAAAAGCAGCAAATCTATCAGGCCCATCTTCTCCACTCAGCTCTGTGAGAACTGCTCTGGTATTTGCAAACTTTGCCAAGGTGTGATTGGGAGTACCAGTGAAATTCCTATTGGGCTTCTTACACCATGAGGTGCCTCCTAATGCACATGTAATGATAATTCATTGTTTCTACTGTCCACACTGTGGAAAGCACAGCATGCTACCAGAGTTCATCATCAGCCATCTGATGACAGCATTTTTTTTTTATTAGGTAGGCTGGCAGAAAAGCTTACTTATGTGCACAAGCTTTCTGGGGATGTGTAGAAACACAATTTCTCAAACTATCGTGGATAATCACCTAAGCTGTTCAAGTCAATGTAATAAAGAAACAGGGAAACCAAGGAGAATTTTCTTAAACCTCAAGCATCCACAAAGCTCAACTGTGACTCTCCCCACAACCCTCTAGCTCAGTATCCCTGTCTGTTACACTTCTATTTTGTCCAGGTTTCAGCTTGTCATCACAGCAATAGATATTACAGCTGATTGTTCACCTGGAACTACAGACAGTAATTATACTAAACTAAACACACACATCCAAGCCTTTTCCAGGCCAGGGCTTTAGATACTGTAAGCATCTAAAGACAGAGGTCATAGCGTCTTCCTCTACTGCTCTATGCACACTTACTTCCTCACTCACAAACATTCTAAGAAATAAATATGCTTGTGGCGTTACTAGCAAACAGAATCACACAAAAAAAGCCACTAGGGGAAGGTCACCAGAGAAGACAGGAAAATCTCCATGCTTCTCCTAAATTTAGTATGTGCCTTTTTTTTCCCTTAAGCAAGTACTTACCCAAACAAAAAATTCCAGCAGGAACAGCATGGGAAAGCACCTTTAAAATTGAGACTCTTTTAGTTAATAACGTCACCAGAAGCATGAGGCCTAAGAATATGGCAAGCTCTGATCTGAAGATTATAATTGCCAAAGCTGAAAACCAAACAAATGGCCTCTGCTTTTGCTGTATCCAATATGTCAATGCCAACAGCACTGTAAAAATAAAAGAAAATTGTCAGAATTATTTGTTTTCTACAAGGTTATGCTTTTATTAACACAGGCACCTTGTTACTCAAACTCCCCACCCGTTGCCACCCCGGTCTTCCCATGATTTCTGGTCCAGACATTCTCCCCCATCAGAGAAATGTGAATTAGAAAAACAAGCAACATATTATAGCTGATGCTTAAGTAATTAGGAAAAGCATAACCAGTGAAGGAACATGTGACAACTCCTTCTAAATAGTACATTTAATAGCTTTTGATCCCCACCTCCTTCAAATTTAAGGGAGTACTAAAAGCCTTTCAAACTAAGACTCAATTATTATGGCTCAATATCTGCTGAAGAGTTACGTTTCTCTCTCCAGGGAAGTGGTCATGGCACCGAGCCTGCTGGAGTTCAAGAAACATTTGGACAATGCTCTCAGACACATGGTCTGATTTTTTGGGTGGTCCTTCGGGGGATCCAGGAATTGGATTCTATGATCCTTGTGGGTCCCCCTTCCAACTCGGCTATTCTATGATTCTTTTCTTGGAAGAGCATATCCTCTATTAATGAGAACTGAAACCCATTTCAAATACGAAAGAGAGACTACAGACGATCACTGAGTGAGAAGAAACTAAGTTCATTTGCATAGTCAGCTGGAGATGCACCCTATTTCCACAGATGAAGTTACCTCTAAGTTTTTGCAGTTCAAATCACATGTTAACACTGACTACACTGTAAAGCAGTCATGAACCCTAAGCCAAATACAAGAGAATATTACTAGTTGATTACTTGTGAAATACTAACAGTATAAACACATAAATGAACTTGTATTTTCTAATATCTACAAAAATGATCGGGAAAGTTTGCCACAATGTTTATTTGACAATTCAATCATTCTTTGTACTGTTTTCAGTTCTGCTCTACACAGGTTCTTATACCAACCTCAGGACTTTATTAGCTGAACAATTTCCACTGAAGCATTAAGTGACAAAGCTAATATCTGTCATATGTGGTTAGTTTTTCCTCTCGTCATCTCTGGGGAAAAACCTGTATGTGTAAGGGTAGAGTTTTGATCTTGATTTTTTTTTTTGGCTCTTTAAGTGTACAAACTGCTACATATAACTCCAGAATAGGAAGGTGGAGAGTTTGCTGTGTGAGTCTGTTACAGAGTTTCATGAGAAAGTTGTTTCCTGTGTAGATTAAGTTCACAGATTATGTTTTTTTGGTAGTTTGTTTTGAATAGCAGGTGTACCTACTGCCTTTTTCAATGCCTCTGTTTCATGCAGAGATGTGTACTCAAAACTGACACACTCCATGTATACCCAAATTCAATACAACCAGATTCGAGTCATTGTAAGCATGTACAGTAAAAAAGAAAAAAGCCACAACTGCTTAAGTTTTCTCACCTCATTATCACACCATTTAACCAAGTGTATATATATAAATATGGTCTAACCATACTTTTTTCTATATTTTGACTATCCAGACATTTGAGATTTATTTATATTTTAAATTAAAAAAAATCTTTCTATGCAAATACTTACCAAAAGGAAGTGCAAACACATTAGGAAGGGTTCGTGTACAGTAAAACATCAAATGAAACTGAGTAACAGTTATGAGACAGAAGACTGTTGATGTAGTTGCTCCAAACTGCTTTCTAACTTCTTTTTGCAACTTCCATAACGTGTAAATCACACTGAGCCCCAAGCTTCCTCGGACTATTAGAAGAATAAAAGTGGAAAAATATGAGTAATATCAGATTGATCCCTGATGGACAATCATGTAACTAATGGGAAGAATTAAGAATAATACGAAAGATCTTACAATATAAGCCACTCTAAAGAAGAGAAAAATAAACACAATAATTACCCACATTAATTTATTTAGTTTAACCCACCTTTAACTTGCTTGATACTTTTCCACGGAGGTCAACACTTCTATGCCCAAGTTAAACAATATTTTCTGAAGTATTTATGCAAGTATACATGAGAATCTATTCTCTGAAGACATTTGCTTCTTCTACACTGTTAGACATCTGTTAGCAAAAACTTTCTCTGTGCTATTAATTAGTCCAAAAAATAGACGTGGAATCGGTGTGCTGGCTCTAAGTAACTACAGTTTGCAAAATCCCTCATTACAGAAAAGAGTTTTAACCACTGATCCAAACACTGACTGTTACAATGTTAAACATTAAAACAAGTTTGAATATATGTACGTTTACCACTGGACTGAAGTTCTCATACCTATCAGCTGTGAGTAAAACTTGGACATTTTTAACACAGAAAGTACGTATATAGCAGGGCTGGAAAGAGCAGCGATAAAAATTGGTCCAAGAAACGTTCTTGGGACAACTCCAGGAAATTCATGATGGTCATACTGCAAAAGGGAAAACATAAGTAAGACAGACAAACCAGAAAGAAAGGAAAACCAGGATAAATCATATTTGTGTTGCATTTATCCTACTCATACTCTTTAACAGCATCCACAAGAGAACACCTTTTCAACTCACCTTATCCAAGTCCATCTGGTGGTACACGACATCATGGATGGCCTGTAGGTTAAAGCTTTCCTCCACTTTTGTAAATGGACAGACAGTTAAATGAACAAAGGCCACAACAATCATCAGCAGCAGTAGAGGGAATGACCGCCCACTCGAGCTCCTCTTCTGAGCCATCCTGGGATTAAAACTTGCATATATTCTATTATCATTGAAGATTAAAAAAAAACATACATTAATAAACCATTATGAAGCATACAAACAAACAAGATCAATAAGCTTGGTTCATACAGGAAGAAAAAGTACTACAGTACTGTACAAGTCTAAACAAAGAATCATTTGAATCATGTATCACAATTTCTGTATGCATTCAATGAATAAAATAAATAGTCGAAAAAATATTCAGGCTGCGTTTCAGGATTCGTGCCATCTTCTGCAAGTGCAAAGACTTTTAATTTTCAATCTACAAGACATCAGAGAACACAGACCCTACTTAAGGAGATATTTCCCTTTGTGCCCCCATACTGCCACCACTGCCAAGAGCACCATCTCAATTATGTCTGTGTTTTGTGGGAGAGACAGCTTTGTAATTTACCCTCACTTTAATCTCACACTGGAATTACACACGATCTTTAGAACATACTATCTCTCTTGTCTCGGACTCTGAAGTTTGTGGGAGAAGAAGCTTGAGGATGATTAATTGTTCTGAACAGAGCACTTTGAACTTCTGAGTTTGCTAGCTTGCCAGTGGCTAGATCTGGAATTGGCAAGAAAAGAATGAATCCCCCTTGGCACCCACACCACACACCATGACTGTGTCAGCATTGTCCGAACCCAGTCCTTCACACTCCTACTTGGAAATAAAGGCCATCTGTCCCCTGTGCTTTGTTTCATGACACTATGGTGATCCATACTTACGGTATTATCTTTGGTGTATTTTAGGCAACGTCAAGGGCACATAAAGCACAGGTATTTTAATGATTATGCAGCTCATCTTTACTTAGTTTCAGTTTATAAAACAGTAAAAAGTTCTGTTGCATGTCCATTTCAAACAAAAAAAACAGCAGTCTACTTCCTATTAATTTAAGCTTCCCACTTTTCCGAGTTTACCGCTTAATAAGAGACAAGATTTTGTTTGTTACTTGTTTCTCTAGGAACAGAACAAGAATAAACTTTTAACATAACACCTTTAAGGTACAACTGGGATTTTGGTTAGAGTTGTTTTCTTCTGTATTTTGGTAGCCCAAACAGATGTAAGATAGCTGGCAGATTTATTAGGATCACTTAGCAACTGCTTCCTAGAGTTACCTTTTCCTCAACTGATACATCCTGCTCATTAGTAAAAATAATGAGATAAAGCAACTTAGATGTTTCTTCTTCTGTCCCCAGCTAACACCAGTTAATCCAGAAACTTGTGTAATCCCTGTAAATTGTATATATCTACATATTATACTATATATATGCACGGAGACATATATTCCTACATGTATCATGTAGTAATTTCCTATTTCTTGTAACTCTTACTGCTAGGAAGCTCTAATCCCAGGCTCAAAGGCAGAGTTCTGTGGTAGGTCTGTATCATTTTTGGATTGATTTGTGATGTTAGGAGCCTAAATAAACACAACATCCCAGGAAGTAGAAAGTCTTTTTAACCTGTGCCTAGTATTTTAAAACAAAAAACAACAGGAAAAAAAAAATAGGGATGGATAAAATTGAGTTTTGCTAAGACAGAATACTTTTTCCAATGCTTCTTTTACTGCTGCTGTGGACTACCACCAGCAGCACTTAGAGAAGTGCTTCGTAGAAATTAAGCCTCTGTACAGTGAATCTTGTACACGTTCTTGCCTCTGGAAAGCTCTCTTGTTGAATTCTTCCATTAATTACAGAGACATCTCACATTTCTGGCCCAATCCACCCAAGAGAAAAATGGACATTTAAGGATAAGCCTAAATCAGGCCATACAGCAACACAGGCATTTCAACAACTTGCCTTTCATGTGAATCAGATATAGCAGCTGGGTTTTCCTCAATGACAATGAGTCAGTTTCCTCAATTACAAAGTTGGGTTTTCCTCAGTGAGGATTCTCAGCTTAACATTTCAGATATCTTGGGTCCTTTTACAAGGATTTTGGGGGCCCTAAGTGTCAAGCAGCTTTGTCTTTTCATTCTTAATTATATCATCTGCTTAAAAAAAAATACCAGTATAGACTGCTACTGCTATCTTTAACTGATCACCACATAATCAACCCCTTATTTCTAAATGGCAGTGAAGCTGCATATCCCATACACAGTTTATTACAATGTCCCCCCCGGATCTTTTCCTAGCATATCCCTGAAGGAAGCAAGCTTGCCAACATACTCAGAGATTTTCAAGATAATTGTATGCATTATATATACTGAAATTCCCTGAAGGGAAACACACTAGAAGATAAAAAAAAAAAAAAAAGCAAGGAAACAACACCTAGGTTTCTGAGATAAAGTCTAACAAATTTAGTGATCTTGTCAAGTCTCAAGATAACCGGCTGTCAAAAATTGATGTTGACAAAGCTTAAAATTGAAGTGGAATTTATCAGACAAATAGATGCTGAATTTGATGTTTAGAATAAATTTGCTACATAAACACAAAATGCAGGCAGCTTACAACTTTTATTTTTAAAATGCCAAAAAAAAACCAAAAAAACTGGATTTCACCTAATAAAAGCTTTAAATAATGAAGGTTAGAGAAATATAGTAAGCAAATACAAATATTTCCACATCATTAACATTCTGACAACTTTTGAAGAATCTTAATCAAAGTTCCACAGCACAGCAGTACTTATACCCTCCTCCCCCATGCATCTGAAAGGTCTGCCTCAAGATTGAATCTTGAAAGGCAGAGATTTTCCACACAGGGAATTCACTCCTTCCTGAAGTTAAGTTGGGTGTAAATATTTTCTTCCCCTCATAAAAAAGCCTAAAACTTTTTTCCCCAAACAGACTTTTAAAATACTTTTTTCTGTGGAAGTGTCATTAGTTCCAAGAATAGACTTTTTAATCTTCTCATGAAAAATTTATTATATTTGGCTCACTTATGTTCTTCGGACACTCTTTGGGATAATTATGTTAAGAGCTTGGCAGCCAATCTGAAAGCTGAATCCATCTGCAGAGACTGCATTTCACTTCCTCACATGCTCTCTCTGGAAGCATCCAAGCGGAACCACTAAGAGCATCCCAGCACGAGATCCTTCCCTTTTGGCTTGATCTAGCTTGTGTAAAATCTACTGTATTATCTTCCATTTTCATGTTATTGCTATGCTTTAATAGCTGTTCTGACTGTGCTTTAAAGCTGACCTCAAGAAGAGGTCAGCTTTAAGCCTTGTAGTTGCTGGGATTGCTTTTTCTTCTTTTTTAAGAAGAAAGATGACAGTTGCTATTTTATGTTTTCTCATGAGTCTAGGGACTTGGTAAAAGGAAAATAAAACAACGGAAAAGAGAAATTTAAGTGAAGAAATGAAGACTGTGATAGTACCAACTACGAAGGCACTACACAGTTATGTAGAAAATGTAACTCTTGGGACAGAGGAATTGACACACAGAATGCTCCCGATTCCAAAAACAACCCACAAAAAACAACCCACCCCACCCGAACCGGGCCGAGCAGCCACCCACCGTTAGGTGACCACCAAACCGCTGCACAAAGCACGCGACCCCCCTCTAGCGGCCGCGAGGGACAACGGCCACCTACCTCTGCCGGCCGTGTCAGCCGGGCAGGAGCGGCGCGCTGAGCCGAGCCACCTGCGGCCGCCCGGGTCCCGCCGGGCCCTCCGGGTCTTTTCCCCCTCCTTGAAACGTTAGTGACCGAGGTGCAGAAACGTCGCGGCTGCTGAGCTGTAAACCTACGAAACGCCAAGTTACGGACGCTGCGCGTCACATATAAACTACGACAGCCTTAATTAGTAGCTTACACCTGCTTTCTGTCCCGGAGGCCCTCTGCCTTGCTAAGCGGTCGTTAGCAGCCACACGGGGGACAACTGCAGGTTGATGCGCCTCATGTGTTAATCACGCAGGCGAGAGACCGCATCCCCTGCGCCCCCAGGCCTCTCCGAGCACCCAGCTCCCTTCTCCAGAGCTTCACCTCCGCCCCGCCGCCTGCCGCGCCCCGCACAGCCGGGGAACGCCTCGGGGGCCGCTCCCCCACCCCGGCCCACCTCAGGGACCCGTTTGCAGGAACCCACTCTCCGCCCAGGGCGGGGGCGGCCGCTGCCTCTGCTCCCGGGGAGCCTCCCCGGAGCCTCCCGTCCCCCCGTGCCGCCTCGCGTTCCGTCCCCGTGTCCTGGCCCCGACCCTCGCTCACCGCCGCTGCCGCCTCGCAACGGGCGCCGTCGGAACGGCGATGAGGGACGCCGCGCCCACGTGACCCACCCTCACGACGGCCATGTCAGGTGAGGGCACAGCGCACCCCTCCCGCCTCTATCCGGAGGCGGCCGCTAAATAGAAATGGCGACCAGCCCCGAAGCTCACACGGCTGCCCACACTTATCATGGCGGCGTGGCGCTAAGCCGCTTGGCACCACCCCCTTACACCAGGCTCTCGGCGCACGCGGGGGGCTCCGATTGGTCCGCAGCGTGGCGGGCGCCGGTTGGACCACGTCCCTCCTCTCGCCCTTTCTCCGCCAATGAGCGCCGGCGGGCCGAGCGTGCTGGCGGCTGACGCGGAAATCCGAATGGGCTCGCGGGCCGCTGCCTCCTCGGTTGCTACGGTGGCCGGGGCGGGGCCAAGCCGCGCCGGGCGGGCCGGGCTGAGGCGCTTCGCGCTCGGCGGTCGCTGAGACGCTGAGGCGACTGCGGGCTCCCCCCGGCCCCGCCATGGGGCCCGGCCCCGCGCTGCGCCCGGCCCGGCCGCCGCTGCTGCTGCTGGTGCTGGTGGTGGTCCTGCCGCCGCTCCCCGCCGCCGGTGAGCGGCGCCGCCTGGCGTGCTCCACCTGCCGGGGCATCGCGGACAGGTTCAACCAGGTGCGCGGCGGGGATGGGGCCGCATCCAAGCCCGCTGGGGGTAGCCACAGTGCCCGGCCGCTGCCCCCGGCCTGACCCGGTGCTGGGGTGGGGGCACGGGGGTGGGGATGGTACCGAGTTTGAGCTCCAGCGGCGGGGTTGTTTGGGGGTTTTAATGGGGAAAGAGGGGCTTGTTGTGCTGCCTGCGGTGTGTGGGGTACGCGTTGATGGAGGGCACCGTCCCTTAAAAGTCGGGCCCCTCGCTACCAGAAGGACATCAAGGCGCTGGAGCGTGTCCAGAGCAGGGCTACGGAGCTGGTGAAGGGCCTGGAACACAAGTCCTGTGAGGAGCGGCTGAGGGAACTGAGGTTGTTTAGTTTGGAGAAAAGGAGGCTCAGGGGAGACCTCATTGCTCTCTACAACTGCCTGAAAGGAAGCTGTGGGGAGCTGGGGGTCGGCCTCTTCTCACAGGTAACTGGTGATAGGACGAGAGGGAATGGCCTCAAGTTGTGCCAGGGAAGGTTCAGGTTGGAAAGGAAGAGACATTTATTCTCAGAAAGAGCAGTCAGGCACTGGAACAGGTTGCCCAGGGAGGTGGTGGAATCACCGTCCCTGGGGCCGTTCAAGGAGATGTTGGACCTGATGGTTAGGAACATGGTTTGTTCGGTGATATTGGTGGTAGGGTAATAATTGGACCAGATGGTCTTGGAGGTCTTTTCCAACCCTAATGATTCTACAGTCCTCTGTGTGTTGTCACCTGCAACAGTCTTGCATTGTGGCAAAGGCAGCAAGGGATCTCTGTGGCTTGGGACAGATACTAATACTTTTTGTGCTTGTATTCACTGTTGTACACTTGAATTTCTGGATATATTTTTTTTTTACAAGGTATATTTCGATGAGTGCTGGCTGTAACTCAGGGAAGGTGTGCTGGTCACACCAAATTATCATGTTGCCTTGTTACATATTAAAGTTACAACATGGTGAAGATTGGGCTAAATACTACCAAAACGGAATGAAGCAGCCGGCCCATTCAATTTGTTAATAAAGTTCCTGAGAACTTAAAGGAGAAAGGGATAAGCTTTCACACTTGTGTGTTTTCTGATGTAAATGAAGACTCTCCCATTGCCTTATTTATGTGTTATAGCGCAACATGATTCAATTTTTTTTATTGAACAACATGATCATCGGCTTCAGAGTTTTACTGAAGTTCCTGCAATATCATCTAATAATTTACTGCTGCCATTCATTTTTGTTAGAAGCACAAAATTACTTAGATTAAGTAAGTATATTACTTAGATTCTCTTGTTCCTTTTTGTTTGCCAGGGATTAGCAGATACAGCAAAGAAGAACTTTGGTGGTGGAAATACTGCCTGGGAAGAGAAGACGTTGTCAAAGTATGAGTCCAGGTAAGCTGTCTCAGCCTGTTAGGTTCAGTAGTGTTTCATGGCCTCAGTGTGTAACTTTGCAGAACTGGTGTTAATCTGGTACTTAAATTTTGAGTGTAACAACTGAAGTTTCATAACTGAAGTTTCATATATCCAAATCCTGAATTCTTTTTGACTAAAATATAGCAGATTACATTGTATCTACAGTTTACAATAGACTGACATTCCTTGTTAACACTTCTACTTGTATTGCTTTTGAAAACAACAGAAGTGAATACTATTACTGGACATGGTATTTTTTCTTTATTTACTCATTGGAGTTCTAAAGTGACAATTTTAAATAATGGTCCATAGTTGATTGTCATAAAAGGTGTGGACTTCATCTTGGTGTACTGCAGTACTTGGTTCAGAATTAAAGCAGTAACTGCTCCCTGTTCACTATTTTAACTCTGAATAGGAAACTAGAGGAGGCACTGGGATTTCTGAACCTTAGTTGCTGTCCAGCTTCATGGGCTTGTATCAGATATTAGCAATACCTGAAATTTACTGTTGAGCTTGTTAGAAAAATCTTACCAACATATGGTCTGCAAACATAAGTGCAAGCAAGCTGAAGCTTTTCTTGTGGTTGTCCTAATCTTCTTAGTTACCAGAGTAAAGAACTAATGAACTTTACTATATTTGCTTTGTCTTGGAACTAGTTCAGAACACACTCTAAACTGATAAAGTATCCTAGGCTGAAGTCTAGCTTCTGTAACATGTCTTGTGTGGTGCCAAATAATATTCTTAAATTAAAATCATGACTTTCCTTCTCTGCTTCTAGTGAAATTCGTCTTGTAGAGATCATAGAGAATCTGTGCGACAGTAGTAACTTTGAATGTAACAACATGGTAGAAGAGCATGAGGAACACATAGAGAAATGGTGGTTCAAACTGTAAGTATCATTTTTTCTGTGTAGATCTCTGTGCTGATAAACATCAAAGAGGATGAAATATTAATGGTATATTTGGTGCCTGATCAATAGGAATATATTAGTTGTAGCGCAGAGACAGAAAGTGTATAATTAAAAGTCCAATTTATTATCCTGTCGATTGCGGAGTACAGGTAGCTGTGGAGGTTCCAAGAGTCATTATGAGGCTACTCTGAGCTGTACATTCCAAATTTAATTCAGTGCTACTAATTGCAGCCACTTCTGAATGAAAGTAGTGTTCAGCTACAGGACAGCAGAAAGTGAAGAGAACATTTAAACACGTTTTGGATGAAAAAGGAAGCTTGATAGGATATTTTGTTTACTCAAAGTGGGTAATACTCATTCTCCTATTCAGAGATAACAAAATCATTAAGTGGGTGTTTTTTTATTACCTTGAGTTGATAAGGTGCTAGACCAAGATTTTTCTAGTCCCCGGGTTGTTTTCATCGTATAAGAATGCTTTTGGTATGGGAACATATGACTGTCAGGTAGTGATATTGAGTGGTTTGTGTTGGGGATGATACAATGTGGATGAAGGAGCTGGAAATTCATGTAGAGAGGAGCTCTTCAACTGCTTCCATGTCCCCTGCAGATGTGGACTGCATCCGGTAAGGTGTTATTAAGTAGGGTGAACTATCATTATACCACTTCATCACTGGATAAGGATTTTTGATAATCCACTTTTCAAATATTTTCTTTATTGCTTCATACTTCTACCTTGCTGTGCAGTATTAAGTATACATTTAACACTCGAACTGAAGGAAGGGGGAGCTCCGTAAGCCAGATCAAACAAGACTACTTCAGAGAATGTGCTAAAATTTGCAGGACTGAAAAAAACTGATCCTAAACTAGAGAATTTGACCAAGTAGACTTCCTAAAATTTAAACAAAAGACATTCATAAAAATACATTGTTTTTGGAAAGCTTCCTTATTTAAAAGATGTTGAGTGTAGTTGATCAACTTTGCCTTCTGTCCTTTCATCTAAAAATGTCATTCAGATTCTGTGTTAGTTTCCAAAGACGGTTTCTTTGGCTACGGATACCTTAGATCTTTTTTAACAAGGTCTCTGTAGGTTTACGTTTCAGGGTCTGGGCCTTGGAGTGAATACAATCAGATGTAATAGTTTAGAAGGAGAAGCTGTACATGCCACAGGAGTTGCTGAAGACACAACTTCTTTCAGACTTCAAAATTTCTAAACCTTCCTTATGGCTTTTCTTTGTTAAAGTTTCTGGAATTTCAGTGTCTGTGTGATATCGAGATCTTTCGTTTGTCATTTGAAACTGTAGCAGTCATTGTGCTTGCTTGCAAAATAATACTTAGTGATTTTATTATTAATTAGGTGCATATTCTAGTGCTAGAGTATCACATAACTATAAGTTCTTAATATAAAAAAATCCTTCTGAAATATTACTTGATTTATGCTAAAAGAAAATAAAAATAGAAAGAGGAATTTTAATGTGCACCTTACCGTGAAGTCAGGTTGGCTATAAGTTGAGCAAATGTTACTATCTGTCCTGGGCTCTCTTCTATGTACTTGAGGTAAACACACAACCATTATCTTTAAGAGGAATATATAAATATGACTGTCTAAACTATATATAAACTTTCCCTTAAAGTAAGGTGCTTCAAAAAAAAAGGGGGGGAGGGGAGTCAAGGTGGCATTGAAGTCATTTTGTTTGTCATATTTCACTTTTCCATAAATAAAAAAAATGGGATTTGGGTAGAGTCTGGTAACAATTAATAAAATAAAATAAAATAAAATAAAAGACCTCATGTTAAAAAGTACTCCAATTACTAGGAGGACTCCTAGCAGTTGGTTCCTGAAATAAGGTAGTTGTCATTTCAGAAGAGAAAACATAGGTTTCTAATCTCATATCATACACAACAGATTTTTTGGATGACAGTGTGCAGGTTCCTTTTTTTTAGTTGACTGTTAAAAATTTTAATTCTTTTAATTCGTAAATTAATGTCTTCCATATACAGAAAGAAGAAGTATCCTGATTTGTTTAAGTGGTTTTGCATAGAAACGATAGAAGTTTGTTGCCCAGCTGGAACTTATGGACCAGATTGCCTTGGTAATTTTTCTTTTAAAAAATACAGTCACAGATGTGTTCTTCTTCACTCATTTGTTTGTCTCAGTCTTTCATAACAAGCACATATGAAGTATGATATTTTGCTTGAGAGAGCAGCTGCTGTGTAGTATGTACCTGCCTGCTGCGAGGTACTTAGCTGCCTTGTGAGCTTCCTGCCTGAAGAAAGGTTTCTAAGGCATGAAGTAATGTATAAAGATGTCATGGGTACTCATGCAGAATCCATCTGATTAACGTTTACATCTACTCCTGATCTCTGCTTCAAGTTTCTCTATGATGAAGTCTGTTGTTTAGGTGATCTTTCAGAAGGTATGCAGGCAGCAGTCCTTGACCGATTTCAAGACTAAATCACACAAAATGCTCTTGGGGATTAAAGGAAGAAATTCACAACTGAGAATGAGTTAAAAAGAGTGTAGGAGAAATAGGTGGGGGACAGTTGTATAAAAGGAAGGTCTATGATGCAAATGTGATTTTTTTTTTTTTTTTCAAAAGAGTTTTAGCCACTGAAGTTTGTATAATTTATAAACCTGTAAAATCTTGCACCTTGTTGGAGGTCAGTTTTGTCCTCTTATATTGACAGTTACTGAAAATGAGGTGCTAATTACTGACATTGATCTAAGTGATTGCTTGCTGGTAGGTTCTTTCAACAGCAGTATGACCATTCTTAGATATCTGGAATAAAGACACCAACTTTAGCCAGCAAAAACAGATAAAATTAGAAATCACAGTCTTTAGCCATAATGAGTTTTATAATTGAACTTCCCTCAGTTGAGATTCCCTGTACTTGGATATATTAGCATTTCTTGTTCCATGCCTTGTGTTTGCTCTCAAGAGAAAAAGATTTTGGAAATTGGATACTGTTATGGGTATATACTTTTACATCACGCTGTCTGTGCAGAGGGAGGCAGTTAGGGTGATTGTGTCTGAGAATAGGAAGTTATTTCTTGTAACATCTGATTTTAAAAAGGTGTTTTTCGTCCTTTCAAGCTTGTCGTGGTGGATCAGAAAGACCTTGTCATGGAAATGGCCACTGTGATGGGGACGGAACCCGTGGTGGAGATGGCTCATGTAGCTGCAACAAGGAGTATACAGGAGAATTTTGTTTGGACTGTGCTAGTGGTTACTATAGTACCTTGAGAAATGATACACATTCTGTTTGTACAGGTAACAAAATATTTGATATATTCAAAGATCTTTGTCTTCTAATTTCACTTTTGTAAACAAAAGTAGAAACAATTAAAACAGACAAGTTAATAACAGAGAGTAGTTACAGGAAAATAGTCTGATTGCTCAGTTTTGTCCATAAAGGACATGCCAGTCATTTTGGTGGAACTCTAAGAATTTGATAAGTCACCTTCCCAGACTGCCCTTAATTTTTTTCCCTAATTCCTTCCAGTTCCTTTCTTTAAATTAAGAGCAGAATTCTATGTTGTGAGGGAGATGAGAAGGAAGAGCAAGCTTTGTGCTTTTTTTTTTTTTTTTAATAAGGTACTGTACAGTCACTTCAGTTCAAGATTTCCATATAGTGGACTATTTTAAAGGTAATTTTACTACATGTTTCAGATACATTAACTGGAATAAACAGGTGTGGAAACAGCAGATCTGTACTGTAAACTACACAGCTTCTCGTTAAATGTATGTTACAGATTCCAGTTAAATATATCTAAGCTCAGTTATGAAACAAAGTACATCAGGCTCTGGAAATAAATTTTATCTTTTTTCAGCTGTCCAAATTTTTCATCTGCTTGTACATTTCGAATAAGATTCTGTAGCAACTAAGTCCTGACTGGGATTTAATTATTATTTTTTTTTAATATTATATTGTTTTTTAACCTGGATGTCAAGTAATTCTTCCATATGGTTAGTTTTTTTATTGCAATATAGCAAGCATTCAGTCAGCTGGATTACTAGTATGTTTTCTTGTATTCTGAAGACTGGTATCGCTTCACACATTTGGTAGGAAGGAGTACTGAATTCCTACAGTGTTTAAGCTGTTGTACCAACCCTGAGTAGCTGAGCAGTTTACCTTCTTGATCTCTTATTCTCAAATATTTCAGAAACTGGACCTGCCACTTTTAGGCAGTAGAAATACCTTGTCACTCAGTTTTAAGTGGTGCAGAAGTCTATTAATTGTCAGGTTTGGCTTCCTGTACTTTTGGTAGGACAGAACTGCATTTTTGTAAATTATGTCTCTGTAAATATTTAATCCTGTGAATGCAAGGCTCAAAATGCTAAAATATGATGGTTTCTAGTGAATCCTAAATAAGATTTTCTTTGAGAATTAGTGAGCATTAACTTGTCTTGGAATCTGTCAGCGTAGCTCACAGTGTAGTTTTCTCTCATTTCAGTCTGCCATGCCGCTTGTAAAACTTGTACTGGTTCAAGTAATAAGGACTGCCAAGACTGCAAAGAAGGCTGGATCAAAAATGAAGAAGCAGCTTGTGTGGGTGAGTAATATTTAGTACACTTCAAACAGGTTTTGCAGCAACATTGGATAATAAGATTAGATTACATCAAGTTTTATAGTATTTTAATGAAAGTGTTCTATGAAAGAAATCTGCTGAGATTTTTACAGTTTGTAGTTTCTTTTCCAGACTTGTTTCACATTGTAGGAAAACAGTATTTCTTTCCCACTGATGACCTATTCCTAGCTTCACATTTCTGTTGGTTTATGAGGAGAAACATATGGACACTTAAGGAAAAAGCCTAATAAAGGATATACTCTCAATGCAGAACTGTACTAATCTGAGAGTAGCACATTCCACTCAAATTCTGTAACAGCGATGAGTAGATGCAATATCCCATATTGTACTGGTCAAATCAAACCAGCAAAAGACCCTTAATATAGTGTCTGGAAACAATATCTTGAAAGTTATGTGAACGCGGCTTCTTGAGAAGAGTGTTAATGAAAACGAAGATTTAAATTACAGCTACTGCAACACCTGCTTAGACAACTGTAAAACACAGTAAGAGTGTTTTTAGATTGTCTAGTATTGTCTTCTGTACAGCTGTTTTTTCCAAATAATCATTGCAACTGATCAAGTATAAGTTACTTGAGTTGGTAGGAGTTATAACAGCAACAACAATGACTGAAATAGCCTTTCTTTGTCCAAATGTTTCAGTATGAATACTGTTGTGCCCTTTCCTTGAATTCACAAGACTAGAGTTATTTTAACTTCCTAGGTAAAACTGTTTTTCAACTTGGCTGGTTCTAACCATAACTTGGCTTTTTTTTCAGTATGCTTTTTGTAGAAAACTATGCAGTTTATGTGTGTGCATTTGTGTGGATTTTTTGTTTGTTTGTATTATACTTTAAAAAGTTCCATAGTTCCATAGGATAGAAAATCAACAGTATCCCAGAAGAGTAGTCTGTCTGTATGTTTTGCATGCATTTATGCTTTTTATGCAAATAGCATAATATTGATTTGGAAATGACAAGAATGGCAGGTATTCTGGAAGCTTTATTTAACTCCATCACTTCTGATGTGTCTGTTACCATCACAGAACAGCTTCTGTGGATCACAGTTTTGATTTGTTAATATAACCTAATGCTGAACAAACAGTAAATAAGTTACCATGTTACTTGTATTTGCAACATTGCATATCTGAGCATAAACTCATTGTAATGGTTACTCTCAAGGCAGTTTGTTTATAGTTTTTGTGGGCCAGTTCTTATAGGTTGTCTAAGAGTAGCATTTAAATATTAATCTGTCTATTTAATCATGACTACTATTTTAGGTAACTTGTCACTTTTTATATTTCAGATTTAGATGAGTGTGCTTCTTCTCCTTGCAAAGATGAGCAGTATTGTTTGAACACAGAAGGATCTTTCTCATGCAAAGGTTTCTTTTTAATCTTCTTGTATTCTGTATCATCTAGAATCCTAATCTAATGCTAGAGATAACACTGAAGAAGGCATTTAGTACAATGTGGTCTGATCCTGACTGGGCTGGGGGAGGATGAGGCTTAAGACATATCATATGAGGAAGGTGAGAGATTTCTGGCTATTTTTGTGGGGGTAAGCTGGCTGACTTTAAGGGGTGGTATTTTAAACCTAAGGTGTTTTTATTCTTATATTTAAAATGTTTTCTTTAGCATGTCATGCTAGCTGTGTAGGTTGCACAGGGGAAGGTTCCGACAAATGTAAGACCTGCGCATCTGGATACATGAAGGAAGATGAAAAGTGTACAGGTTGGTGGATTTAACTGTATATGGCAGAGCGCCAGTTAGCTCACTCTAAGATAGCCACACTGAGCAGCTCTTAAAGTGCTTTCACTTTAGTCTGGTTCAGTTTTCAAGCCTATCAAAATAATCCCTGTTGTTGTGGCATTAGCAGCAAAGACTTCATAATATTTTATTTATTTTATTATGTTAATATGCATGACAAAGCTTAAAGGAGAAACATTCCAACAAAAGAATCAAAGTATCTTATAGTTGATTCATGAAACAAATATGTAAGTTATGTTGGTTACCTATCATTTCATTAGAAGTGTGCATCTATATTCATTTTGCATCAGAAAGGAAGATATGCAATACAGAGTCTTTCTGTTCATCCATTAATCTCCAAATTCTAATGATACAAATTTGTAGTGAATTCTAACATATAAAACAACAGTAAAAGAGTGAAATCAGAGTTTCTCTGTGTGGGAGAGGAGAAGGTATACAATCTTAAATATCTCTTAATTGTGACAATGTAGTATTTATAGGCTCCCTTCCCTTTTGTTTTACCTTGGTGGCATCCACAGAAAATGTCCATGGGAAATCTTCAGTAGGTTAAGAAAAATGATGTAGCTTAATTCATTTCCTCACATTGAACCTGCAAAACATAAAAATAACCTTATATCTGAGCAAGTTTGATACACAATCTGAAAGATGAAGAATTGTAACAGTTTATTTTGACAGAAGTCAAATAAATCTGTTACAGCAGCATTCTGCACTTCAGTGCTTTTACTAAGTAATTAATTCCTGTGTCGGAAGTGGCTTGAGGTAGATTCTCGTTTGAGCATAAGTTAGTTATATAACAAAATAATATCAGTGGACTCTTTCTTTTCCTGTCTCTAGATATAGATGAATGTAACCTTCCTGAAAAGGTATGCATTAAAGAGAATGAAGACTGTGTTAATACTTCAGGTAGTTACAAGTGTGTATGTTCAGAAGGGTTTGAAGATAAGGATGGAATGTGTGTTCAAACTGTAAAAACAGGTAAGTAGCTTTTTAATTGCGTATATATATATATATATATATATAAAATCTACAACTTGGAAGTGTATTTCTGTCTAAGGGTCTAGTCACTTGTGAATTAATCTGTATAATTTCTCGTCTTCCTAAAATTCTAGTCTTTCCAAAGTTTTTGTGGTTGGCCATGTATTCTGGCATGTGTGTTTTCTTGTTCAAAGATGAGTATTTGTTTTTTAAGTGTCTTTGTGTTGATTACTTTTTTTTGCTTAAGGTTGTGTAAGCCACTAGGTGTTTGGTTTCGTAACATAATTAAAGTGAACTAGCAGACTACTGCTATCATAAAAAGGAGGTCATCTTCCTTCTCACTTTTTTCGTTATTATTTATAATGAGTGTCTTCTGACAGGTGATGTGGAAAAGAGAAAGTTCAGTGTGAATACCTGTAAAAAAAAACTTAGAATAGAAACAGCTGTACTGCTTTTATCTTCCATTACCAATATCAAACCAGTTTATTTGAATGTTTTTTTTTCCATCTGATAAAAATTTCATAAGCTTGGACCCTGACACTGATGCAAGTGGCTCCGCTATATGACTTTATTCTCTGTGTGGTCTTGCAAAATATGTTGATTCGGGTTTGTCTATTAAAAATTCCCAATGTATTATTAATTATATCATTTAATTTTTGACATCTTCACTTTTGCATCTAATAATAATGATGCTTAATTTCACAGGAGAGGAAGTGGAGACTGAAACAACTGAGCCTTCACACACTGGACATGAGGACTTATGATGTGTATCCAGAACCAAAAGACATTCCTATCTCAAGTTTTAAATTATTGGACTAAGTCTCTGCTAGCTGACTTACTGTGGGAATGGTATTAAATATGCAGGTTGCCATTAAGATTTTTTAAATGGTGATAAACTGCTCTTTAAGCTGCATTTCTTTATTCTTGAATACCACTTTTTTATAGTTCTTTAAGAACAATGGTCTAGATGGGTAAGTATAAAATTTGAATTAACATAACATTGTACCCAACAACTGTAAACAAATTGAAGATCTCTCATTCTAGTGCCTACTGGTAATTGTCATCCTTTTTAGGAAGGACTTAGTTGCACTTCATAATTCAAGAAAAAATCTAAACTGAAGCTTGGTGTTTCTTGACATGAGAAATATTTCTGTAACTGAAATACAGCTTTTAGAAATTGTCAAAGGGAATATCTTTGGGGGGGGGGGAGTAGAAACTGTTCCCTTAAACAAAACAGAATGCCTAATACTGCATTCAATAAAAGTTTATTTTGTTGGAATGTGCCTTAAAATTTTTAAATTTGTTAATACCTTGCTGTGTTGTCATGTCTATTTTTCATTTGGACAGTGGGGAAAAAAAAATCCAGACACCTATAAGCACTGTATTTCAGTTCAGCACTGAGCACTTCTTAAGTTGTGCTGGAATGTAGAGTGTGAGAAGGGAAATATCACTTTCCTCTAAAGGAGGATTTATGTTAAACTTAAACAGATTTCCAAAGTCTGGCAGACAAATCTTTCTTCAAGATACTTCCCATCACTGTATAAACTAGTTTACACACTTAATGCAAGTGAATTAATACCTGCACTCAGTCACTCAAAGATGTTACGAGTGGCCTCTGGAATTGATGAATACTTACTTTTCACTAGAATCTACTGCTGCATGTAATAGTTTCTTGTCTTTTTCAAAGCGAGCATACTACAATCAATTTTGTCGTCTCTTGTGCTGTTTTGGAGGTAAAGCAAATAAGCGTAGCATAGACACCGCTTCCTACATGTTGTCTGTAGGCTTAAAGGCAAGTGTAAGAGGTAAAATGGATATATTCTGCAGGACCATCACAGCTGTAAATAAGGCAAGGACCATCCTGCTGCAGTATTTAAAGCTCTTACGGAAGTAAGTGAAGTCTGACAAATTGAGGTGATGGATACAGGGAGCATAAAGAGGTAGTATAGAATACAGGTGAAAAGAACATAGTTCAGGCTTGACTATGAAGAAGCTATAGTCTGGAAGCCATCAACAGTACCCTGAGGTAAGGGGAAATGGAAGGGACAGACTTGTTGAGCAAGGAAGTCCAAACACTTTCTGTATACCTCTGAAAACTTCTGTGTTCATCATGTCTTCATCACAGTTTAGTTCGTGTGCATGTAGGATTTGTATGTGCAATAGATACTTGCACAAACAAGAGGATTCTGTTTGATTCTTACATTAAAACCTGTCTAAGCTGATTTTGTGAGATGTAGTTTAAATACCCAATGGTATTAAAATGTGACAATTTTCTTTAAGACAAGTTATTTTTCTTCAGCTAGCATACCTAGATGTTTCTTAATTTGACAGTCTGAGAAATAAATCTTTTAGTTTAGTACTTAATCTACTCTAAAGGTCAAAGGTAGACCTGTATACTGCATATCTTTAGAGTTCTTGTGTAGGTGTTTTATTTAATAAGTGCTAAATTAGAGAGAGTAAAAAGTAGACAGTTCTGGGAACACAGGAAATACAACTCGGGCACTTAAAGGTTTTTTAGTGTTGGTGTAGCCAATCATGGTAATAATATCAAACCTTAAGGATCATAAAGGAGTATAGCTTGTTTTTGCTGCTCAGTCATTGTCACTTAACTCCCATGGGTTCTAGATGATGGTTTAAATGCTCCTTGTTAACAGTGAAATGAAACGTCAATTCTGTTTAGGAACTACTGTAAACTCTTACTCAATAGAATTCTCTCTCCATTATAAACTCTCATTTATGTTTCGTGTTAGAATTAGTGCTCCCTCATACAAAGAGGAATTTGTTATTCTAAGTTCCCTTCAAATTGACTTGGCATTTTAGGGGGATATCTGACAAGGTGCTTAACTACAGCACACCTCAATGTGGAAGCATTTGTTTTGCTTTTTTTTTTTTTTTTTTTTTTTTTTTTGAGCTGAATTGATCCTAGTTAAGCTCACCTATGAGATGAAAAAATAAAAAGAAAAAAACTTCAAGTTTTTTTTTTCTGGTGATAGAGAAGAGAAACTCTTCCTATGATGAACTGCAAAATGCATCAAACTTTGAATAATGAGAGTAGTCTGATATATTCAAATTGTTGTTTGGTTTCTGAAGCATGTTTTCAGCTCCTCATTACCACAGTAAAACTATCACTTGTGCCCTAGGAGGCATAAGAACACTGTACCTGCATATTATGAGTCGCTATTATCTTTCTGCATAATCCTGTCAGTCCCTCTACCCCTACTCCAGATGATTAGCTCCTGTTGCTTTGTTAAATTATTGTGGATAAACTTGAACTGTTTAGGGTCTGTAAAAGTGAATTTAAGTATTTAGAGCTTTCTCTAAGGGAACTTTACTGAGGTATGTATTTGATACATATTTAACAATAAGTATGCTACTGCCTCAAGTCCTTTGACTGCTAACGTTATAGAGTTGGTCCTCTTGTTTTGTTCTGTATCCTCATTTTACTACTTCAGGCTGTGACTGTAACTGTGCTCTGTTTTAAAGGTCAAGAACTAAAAATTGTTCTGACTGAATTCATTCCTTTTTGGCTCTCTGACCTGGCTAGAATGGGAATAGAATCATAGAATCATTGAGGTTGTGAGAGACCTTCAAGATCATCTGGTCCAACCATCACCTTACTACCAGTATCACCCACCAAACCATGTCCCTAAGCATCAGGTCCAACCTTTCCTTGAACACCCCCAGGGACAGTGACCCCACCACCTCCCTGGGAAACCCATTCCAATGCCTGACTACTCTTTCTGAGAAGAAAGATCTCCTAATAATAGGACACATTTTTTTCACTTCCTCATCAAAATGAGCATTGAATTGGGTGGGAAAGCACTGGCAATTAAGGTGAAGTGCTTTGTGTTAACCAAGCCATTCCAGGGTATGAATGCTTCCTATTAAATGTTTTTAGCACCAAACAGTTAAAATGTAAGAGGAACAGCTTACTGTTGTCCTTATGTTGCAGGAAGATCTGGTTATATAGTACAAGGCTTTGTTCTTACAGTCGACTGGAGTTACAGGTCTCAAACTAACTTCATATCAAACTATATGAACATGTAGATAAATACTTCAGAAGTGATCTGAGATGCCCAACAGACAAGATGTCCCATAAGTGTTGGTTAGGTACCTTTATCATAAATGCTGCAGGCTAAAGTTATTGGTGAAACTTGAACTTCAGATTCTTGCCTATTATCTTAAAAAGTTGATGCTTTGTGCTGTCAAACTAAAAACTATATCCCTTTTGTTAGTTTGTCTCGCTAGTTCTCTGGGATTTCTTGGCTGAAGAGTAAGCACTTTTTGCAATGGGAGATAAGCCACTCAGTACCATCTTGTCAGTACAGGAAAAGACCTCTGTTAGGTTATAGTTGAACACCACTGAAGTCCAACTTGTACTCAGATAGGGGCGTTTTCCAGGAACAATAGCAACAAAACAAACAAAAACACACAAAAACAAAATGAAAAAGTACAAACCAGTCTACTTTAATTAAAGCTCTGAACAAGGCCAAGAAAGTCATCGTAACTGTGCACCATGTATATACCACAGTACTTTTGCAGCAGCTAAACTTAGGCATCTAAGCATGTGCAGTAATGTTTTCATCTGAGTATTAGAACATAATCTCACTACTGAATTTTTTCTTTGACGGGAGTTCCTACCATAAATATTGTAGCCACTGAATTCTCTGCAAAACATATCATCCATTCATAAATACAATAAAAGAAGCCTGTTTTGCTGAAAAAAATTGATAACTTAGTTCATTCAGTAAGGCAGTGAATTCAAATGAATGAATTCAAATCACTATCTTATTTCTCAGGAGAGATGCCAAAGCCCTAGGTTATAGATAAGATCAGGATACAGGTCATTGTAAAATATGTAGGATAAATGGAAAAAATAGTACTGGATTTGTACAATATATTGTTGACAATGATTGATTATATATCATCCCAATGAGCTGGGGAGAGGTTCTCTTCAGGCAGTTGTCCTTCCAGCCTTTCAACTGGCACCTGTGAGTTGAAAAAGCACCAAAAGTTGTGAAAACCTCCAACTCACACTTTGGCTGTTAAGTGGTCAGCATGTATATACGTATAAGACAATTAGCCCTGACAAACTCGATGCACCCTTCCCTTGAAGTTACTTTCAGACCATTCTTAATGCAAGCTTTAAAGATGTGTACACCTAATTTTGTGTCATATTAACAAGTGGCTAATTGAAAAGAATGTGTCAAAGGAAATATTTAAAAACACTATATAGCAATAACATGAATGACAGTACTCTGTAATGGTCCCAGCTGGCCCGTTAACACCCTTGCTGTTTCTTTCCTCCTTCTATCAGTCTGTCATGGGTTGTTTTCTGAGATTACACTGTATGTCTTCTGAAGTAAAGCTTCTAGAGTTACTCAGAGCAGCTGCCTGTCGTGTTTTTTTTTTTTTTTTTTTTTTTTTTTCCTTCTTTGGATCACAATGAAATTCTATCCATCTCTTTCAGCTACTTCACACCACAACTACCTTTCTGGCTTCAGTTCTAATGTTATTCCAAGTATGATCTCTGGATAGATCTCAAACATGTCTGCGAAGATACTCTTCAAAGATACTTTTCTATGATTTCTATTAGATTTTAATAGATGCTACCATAGTAGTCTTTTGTAGTGTAAACCGGCATACTAGATTTTCTTTCTTACTTGAAAGTAAGTAAGTAGCTTTGAAAGTTGTATTTGTTTTATTAGATTTTTTTTCCCCTAGTCTGTTTGTTTTGTCTTGATTTTTTCTTCTACACTTACCCTTGCTGCAGCCAGAACTCATTCTGCCACTTGAACAGAGCTGAGCTTTGCCACTGCCAAGAATAGAAGCCAAAAGGATTTCTGAGATGCAAAATCACGGAATGGTTGAGGTTAGAATGTGCCTTTAGGTGTTATCTAGTCCAACAGCCCTGCTCAGAACAGGGTCAGGTAAAGCAGGTTTATCAGGGCCTTGTTTATGTAGGTGTTGAATAAGTCCAAGGATGAAGACTTTACAACATGTCTATGCCAATTGTTTAACTGCCCTCACAGTGAAAAGATTTTTCTTATAAATACAAGAAAGTCCATTTCATCCTGTTTGTGCCTATTGGTTTTTGTTCTGTCACTGGGTACCATTGAGAAGGACCTGGCTCTACCTTCTTTACCCTGTTTTTTAAGCACACTGCTAAAATCTACCCCAAGCCTTCTCCAGGCTGAACAATTCTGTCTCTTAGTTTCTTGTGTAATAGGTACTCCAATCCTCCTACTCATCTTTGTGGACCACAGCTGGACTTGCATGTCTCTTCTCCCGGGGAGTTCAGCCTCTCATTCTGGGGAGTACAGCCCTCCTGATGTGCCTCACTGGTGCTGAGTAGCTAGGAAGGATCACCTCTCTTAGTCAGCTGGCAACACTTCTAATGCAGCCCAAGAGGCTTTTGGCGTTCCTTGCCTCAAGGGAACATTGCTATCTCATGGTCAGCTTGATGTCTGGCAGGATTCCCAGATTCTTGGCAAAACTGCTCTCTACTCTCACAGCCTGTCCTGAGTTATTTGTCTCCAGGATTTGATGTATCCTTTTGCTGAACTGCAGGGGGTTCCTGTTGGCCCATTTCTTCAGCTCTCTGAATGTCCCTCTGAATGGCAGCACAGCCAACTGGTTTATCAGCTACTACTCCTGTTTTTGTATCATGCAGTTTTGCTGAGAGTGCATCCTGTCCTATCTTCCAGGTCATTAATGAAGATACTAAACAATATTGCTCTCAGGATTGACCCCTGGAGAATACCACCATCGTGGGTCCGTAGCTGTGTGTCATACCTTTGATCACAGCCCTTTGAGCCAGGCAGCTTGGCCAGTTTTCAGTCCATATCACTGTCTATGTAGCCTATACTTGATGAAATTATCAATGAAGATGTTATGAAAGACAGCGTCAAAGGCCTTGCTAAAGTCAAGTGTATTCTGCCCACATACATCAAGCTTGTCATTTTATTGTAGAAGTCTGTCAGCTTTCTCAAGCGTGCTGTAAACCTGTGTTGACCCAAGCTCAAACAACTTCATGTTGTTTATATGTGTGGAAGAAGCTTCCTGGAATATTTTCTCCATCACTTTCTTAGGGGCTAAGGTGAGGACAGCTGTCCACTAGTTCCTCAGATCCTTCTTCTCAAAACAGGAGTGACATTTGCCTTCTGCAAATCCTTTGGAATCTTTTTCAATCATAACTTTTCAAAGATGATCAAGAAGGGCTTTGTGATAACACTAAATAGCCTACACAGCTCATGGGTGCATCTCATTATACCCCATGGACTAGTGTCTCACCATTTCCCAGTCTAATCCTTCTTTAGGTAGGTCTTCCTTATACCAGACTTTGACATGGACCTGGGAATCCTGAAAGCAAATCTTACCAGTAAAGACCAAAGCAAGGAAGGCATCGAATACCTTGGCCTTTTCTGTGTCATTTGTCACCCAGTCCCCTGCCCAGCAGGGGCTATTTTCTGTCATCTTCCACTTGCTGTAGACATGCCTGTAGCAGCCCTTGTTGCTCTTCAAATCCTTTGCCAGGTTCTACTCCCAAGTGGGCTTTGGCTTTCTTGACCACATCCCCTCATGCAAAGACAGTGCATCTGTATTCCTCTGGGTCACCCATCCCTGTTTCCACAACTTGTGCGTTCCTATTTATGTTTTGAGTTTAGTCAGGAGCTCTGTATTTGTTCATGTAGGCTTCCTCCTGCTTTGCTTGATTTCCTGTACATCAGAATTGGAGAAGGCAATTGCTGAAAATCCACCAACTCTCCTGGACCTATCTGTCTAGGACTGTCTGCCTCAGCTATCCCTTCCAAGCAGATCCTGGAGAAGGCCAATGTCTACTTTCCTGAAGTCCAATGGTACAGTCTGGCTATTTTCCTTGCTGCAAAATGCTATTTACTGAACTTGGTCTGTTTGAGTACAAACATGATCTTTCTTCTTAATGGTGCTCTTATTGTATTTGACCCTCCCAGCTTAGCTTTGCTCAGTAGGGAGACTATAGTCTCTTTGGGACCAAGGGTCACATTTTTTGGTCTGATTTTGTTAAATAGAATTGTGATTTATTCCCTCATTTTGCATCATAGCATTACATTTGTGGGATCTACATCCACTACTGCAGAAATTTATTGAAGCTGTGCATCTAGGAGAAACATTCTTCTATTGCTAAATTAATCTGTACTCACAGGGAAGAATGTCTACGGCAGGAATGGATTTCATACTATCTGTAAGACAAATATTCAAGCTAAGTTTCTTAGTGTTGGGACATTTGTCTTTAAATTCACCTTGGGGCTTCTATTTCTAAGTATTACTAAGCATATTTAAAAAACCATTTGGTGGTGATAACTTTATGTTCTGAAAATCAGTGATGTTGGTGCAGTATAATCTTATCATTTTGGTAAACTTTCAATACTTGTGCTTTGAGAGATCATACCCGAAGCTAAGCATATTTATCGTGCTTAAGGAGAGAAGAAAAGAAACCTTAAATTGCTTCACATTGACTTTACTGTGTTTTCTAGGAATCCAACATGGGTCCTGTTACTCTTGCCTGTTGTTTATGCCAGTAAGAAATAAGTAATTTCTAGTTCCAAAATTATTTACATTGCTTTCCTTTAGTATTTCTAAGTTAAATAATAATAATAATAAATTAAAGTTAATGATTGCGAGGAGGAGGAACACATACCTTAAAACCAAAAAATAACAAGGTCTACACGTATTCTTCTAGAGTAAGAAAACCAGGCTGCCCAAAGAAAGGATGTGTGAATAAACAGTTTGGACTTCTATTAGAAGAGATCTTGTGGGTCATCTTATTCATTCCTAAGATAGAGCCAAGTGGGTTTGTTCTTTTTGCAACACTTGGAAATACAATATATAATTCCAGAATTGCTGAGGCAATGTCTTTTCCATCATTCCCTATAATTTGATCTATCAGAACATATTGTCAAGTACTTATTTGATAGTAGTTTTTAATGAGTAGCAAAAGAGCACCCCCCCCCTCCCCCTCATGCAGCTGCGATCCCTGCCTCATTTGTCTAAGGTAGTGATTTTACAGGGAAGATAGTAAGATATTTGCCTTGCAAAAGTGGAAGAGCAAGCGTTTCAGAGGACTGAGGCTCATCTTTGACATCTAACGTAAATAATTTGAAATTCTTTAGTTTTTTGTTTGTTTTTTAGTTTCTGGACTGGACAACGTCACATTACCACATTTTCAAGCACTGAAGTAAAGAAGGCTAGAAACTACCATTTAGAAAAGCATAACAGCTGGAATTTTCATATAAAAACATTGTTTCCTAAAGGAAAGGGCTAACCATAAGCCTTGGCAGCAATGAAATGTACAGTTTCGGTTCAGAGGCCCATTTCAGCTTGCTCTTGGGAAATTCATTCAGAATTGCTGTGCAAGTGCATCCCCTAGTGTCTTCATAGCATATTTTAATATTATTTCATTTTTATCACGTGATAGGAAGTTTAGCTTTGGCAAACAGGTCCCACATCACTGAGAATACAGAAGAGGGGAAGTCAGAAGTTATCAGGTGTAACAGCCTCAAAAATGGAATGGTGAGGTATCCGCCATCAATAGCAATATCTTGGAACTCTAATTCTGTAGTCCAGAAGTCTGGACTAAAGCAACAGCTTCTCCTTAGTAATTGGTTAAGAAACACAGAATTATGTCTCAACTCCATTTTTAGATTTATCTTTGAGTCTATAAGTCTAATTGCTTATATATTTAAAGAAGTACTTTCATACACAGGTATATACAGATACATGCACAAATTGAGCCATATTACAGACTAATAAGCACCTTTCAATTACAGTACTTCATAATTATCTTTTGTTATCATTAAATGTTATGATGTATGTAGATCTCTATTTTTTGTCCAGTGAGATTACCAGAAATTCTTCTTATCTGATGTCAAAGATGCAACAAGAAATTTAATTGCAGTGCGAGCTGCAGAAGGTAGAACTTCCTGTTAGCTCATAAGAGCCTCCAATACCTAAAGGGGGTCTACTGGAAAGCTGAGCATGGACTCTCTGTTGAAGAGTGTAGTGATCAGACAAGGGATAATGGCTTTAAACTAAAAGAGGGTAGATTTAGATTAGATATTAGGAAGACATTTTTTACTCGGAGGGCAGTGAGGCACTGGACCAGGTTGCCCAGAGAAGTTGTGATTGATTCCTCATTCCTGGAAGTGTGCCTAATCAGGTTGAATGGGACTTGGAGCAACCTGGTCTGGTGGGAGATGTCCATGCCTATGGCGGGGGAGCTGGAACTAGATGATCTTTAAAGTCCCTTCCAACCATTCTGTGATTCTAAGGGAGAAAGATGAGTCATTAGGGCACAAGCTGTTCTGTCTTTCAGGACATTTTTCTCCTTTCAATTCATTACACACTGTTCATGTTCAAAACAAATAGTGTCCCCAGAATAAGTCTTATTTTATGTTCAAGCTCTTCACACAGATGGCGTTTGACAGGCTATTTGACAAGACAGGCATCCTAATGGGATGACAGCTCCGGAATTCCTGTTGCTTGGGAAAGAGAATTCTACAGCAGGCACAGTTCAATGTTGCTTTAGGCATTCGCTTTGTAGATGATAAATGTTACTGCGCAGCTGTTTGCCCCATGCAGAGATGCACAGCTGTGCTGCACCAGGAAAGAAGTATA
This sequence comes from Oxyura jamaicensis, assembly GCF_011077185.1. NCBI lineage: Eukaryota > Metazoa > Chordata > Aves > Anseriformes > Anatidae > Oxyura > Oxyura jamaicensis. Next base: position 19,205,765 of record NC_048893.1, read on the forward strand.
TCCTTGCATGCTATTTCATTAGATTGTGCTACAGATTTTCACAATTTCCATGTTAAGCCAGCAGAGGGTACTCTTTAGCTTCCACAATATTATGCTGCTTCAGGAGGCCAGTATGTCAAAATGAGTTATAGTACTGAGGGGAGAAGACAAATGTTCTCCCTCTCTTTAATGACAATATATGGACATAATTGCATTTAAGTAAAACAGATGAATAGTTCGCATACTTAGTAAATTTTTTACACCGTGTTATTTCCATGAGCACAAACAATATATTCTCAGTCATATTAAAACATTATTTTAAAAACAGGAAACTTCAGCTTGGAAGAGACTTCAGGATGTCTCTTGTTCAACTGTCTGTTGAAGTGGGGGCAGCCACGAGGTGTGACCATCAAGAGAAGCCTCATCTGCTCTTGAAACTCTAAGGATGGAGGCTGCACAATCTCTTTTAACAACTGTTTTCACAATCAAACTGTTTTTCTATGTATTCAGTCTCAGCCTGTCTTATTCTAGCTTATGCTGATTGTCTCTTGCCCTGCTCTGTTGTGAATCCCTGCACTTGATCTGCTGGCTCTGCTCCTGTTGGTACAACCCAGGAGGCTGGTGGCTGTCTCTGCTGCCAAGACACTACTGGCTTATGGTTGTCTTGCTGCCCACCAGGACCCCCAGGGCCTTTTCCATGGAGCTGCTCCCCAGCCTGAAAATTGTTGCAAGGAGCTCTTCATTATCAAGTGCAGGAATGTGATTACAGATTTATACACAAAGTTACTACAAATAAAGATGCAAAATTAGGTTATGGACTTCTAACCTATTCATCAAATAAGCAAATAACATAATCTTATATTTTCTTAAAAAAAATAAGAAAAATAGTCTTATGTATTTCACATGTGATGTGATAGTCAAAATACAAGGCACAAACACACAGTTCACTACACCTGACAAGATGAGATAGACTGCATAATAAGTACAGTTTTCATTTTTAAAGGCTCATGATCTTTCTCTATAAAACATATATTCATGTCATTACTCACCTGTACAAATATAGTTTATTCAGATAAGAGTATAACTTGCTCCCTCACTGCTTTTTAGTCTTTTCTTCTGCTAGTCAGTTATATCACCAGTTGTTCTTATTGCCTACAGCTGAATGTTTTCTGCAGATTAGAAACAGAGCAATGAGGTAGCCAGAAACACCTGGAACCTCTTCAGGATTTTTTTGCCACCACATCTGGAGCTCCCAGATTCATCAGAGCATAAGGAGTAATGGGACCACTTTTATGATCAGTTTGCAGCCTGGCACCCCCTGAACCAGATGTGCTTTAACGAGAGCTGGTTACTTATTAGGAGCAGAATAGCACTGTTTTGAAGATTCTTGACTTGACATTACAGTCAACTAAATTCTACCTCTTTCTTCCAAAAACTTTGTGGAAACATACTAGGGCAGTAAAAGTATGGCTGTGTGAAGGTCATAGTCTGGTGTATTACCCCTTGTATTTCTTTTTTTATGATTTGATTGTTAGGGAAAAAAAAAATAAAAAGGCAAGGAGGGAATTAGGTAGTGGAATATGTATAGCCCAGACAGTTAACATTCTTCTTCCTGAAGAAAGATGAAGGTGAGGTCAGTCTTTTGCACCTTAGAGCTATTTTATTTTTTTCAACCATTATCACTTTAAATTTGCAATATTAATTATTTAACTCTTCTTTGTTGCTACCATGAAGACCATTCGAATGGTATAGAAATGCCAAACATCACAATTATAAATGTAATTTCAGGTTGGCATGAGGGATATGCATTGCTTCAAGCATAAAATCCTTGTATGTGTATTTTATATATCTATACATGCATATGTCTTTTTATCTCACCTGGTATAGGTACTATTCAGAAGAATGTAAATCCATAGAACTAAATGCATCCATCCTTATTCAGGAATATGTAGTGTTTAAGTAGAAAATACTCAGTGACAAACTTATATATAGCCCTCTTCCCATAAAACCTGTGGTATTTAAGCATAGGTTTAACCAATATGCTGTATAAAGCACATCAGCATGGATGTGTGCTCAATGCTGTACGAACAATAACATGCATCATTATAAAGGTTCTGAATAATCTCACTGTCTTCAGTGTGACTAATGCAATTAAAATTTAATACATGTTTAAGAGGATTTGTCATTGGCTTGAAGAGTTCAAGTACATTGCAATATTGAAGACAGAGATCTACGTGGTGCTTGAATTGCTTCAGTCTATAACAGGGATGAGCAACATCTGGCATAAGTGCCAAAGAAGGGTGAGAGCTCACCTGAGTGTTACTCAGGTATAAAGGGTAGGAGCTACTGAGTCCTGGCAAGACATTTGGTGGCTCCTCTGACTTCTTTCCGAGCTCAGAAGTACCAGATTCATGTGGAGGTGAAACAATTGGCTGCATCATTCTTTTCAGAAGCCATATTTCCTAACTCCCACTGAGCTCCTTCCAGTGCACTTAGCTTCTTGTTTGGGAAAAAAAGTAGTCTGGCACACTGCACTTGAAAAGATGCTGACCCCTGTTCTACATCTCACACTTCCATGGAAAACATCCATGGTTGTTGAATTTAGCTATATCAAAGCATGTGTTTCAAATCCTGTGAACTTATGTGTCTGTTAACAGTGATTTAAAAACCTGCCAGTTTTCATAGTATTCTATAAACAAGAAAATATAGTACTTCTGAAGAGTTATATGTCTGAGAATAGAATGATATTTACCAGGGAAGTCATCACCAGTTGTAGTACAAGCTCCCTATTGGCTTGCATTCTTTATTGTAATAATATTTGGGCTTCCCATAATATGAAGTAAGAACACAATGTTTACATGAGTTACAAGCACAGTACTGTGAAGGAGCAACTATATGAGTTAATGTTCCTTGAATAGCAGTTGAATAAACTTCCATGGGAAATTTGTTTATTTCTGAACTTAAAAATGGTTCCAGGAAATATTCATGCTTTGACAAAGTTTCACTATTCTCTGGGGTAGAAGATGGATTTTATCATGGGATCGTAGCACTCTGAGTTTTCCAGTGAAGGAATGGAAATGTTATATATATATATATATATATATTTTATCTTGAGTCCTTTTGTTTACAAAGAAAGAGAAAAAAAAAAAATCATAGTTCTGCAAACTAAGCTTGGCAGTTGTATTTAAGATCCCAGGAAAACCTTAAAAACCTTACAATTCCTAGTAGCAGGTAGAAGGAGATAATGGAGATTCGTAAAAATAAGCAGTTGTGGGAACCTGTCAATATTGAGACTTGCAAGTCTAATGCTATTGTCCTCTAAAGACATAAGTTTTTTACCAAAACATCCAAACTATAGGTAAGTAACACTCCAATATTATTATTTTTAGACCAATGGGACTGTAGGAAAAAACAGATATGATGACATGTAGAGCACAACATAGAATCTTATGAAAACTAGAATAATCCTGATTTTACAATGAAGACAATGAAGACAATGTCAGTCAAGTGGGATGAGCAGATCCTTGCCACAGAAATGGTTTCAATGTCACAGCAACATTTTGCTTTTGGTCTTCTGAAGGAGGAGCTGTGGAACATATCTCCAAAGCTGTTTGTCTTGCACTGGTATGACAACAGCAAGGACACATGACTAATGAACTAAGATGTTGTAATGGTAGCACACCACAGGGTCAATTAGCTGCATCGTGCAAGATAACAGCAACAATTGCTGTGAGTTTTTCCAGACACCTTTGAGGTACCTTACTGAAAGCACAGGATGTTTAGATAGCATGCCCATAGACATATCCATGGGAAAGGACAGTCTCACGGTGTGCTATCAGGGAGGAGATTTCTGAGTTGTAGGTCCAGTTTTGCTGTAAATTATCTGTGTGATTTTGGGATCCTTTGCTTCACTGCTGTGTACTTTATTCATTGGGCAGGCCTGTTCTTAATAGACTCAGTAGCCTGGCTAATTTGGGAAGTGTTATCCTAGTGTGAGGTAGGATCTTAATATATCATCTCTCTTAATACACAGGGAATATGCAATACCTTCCATTGAATTTGGAAGCCAGACTCAGAAATGGAAATCTCTGGCCTTAAGCTGGCACAACGACAAAACTCAGTTGGCAGAGTGGCCCATAGCCAGTGTTACTGCAAACATCCTCAAGGCTGCTCTGGAGAACCTGACAGGCCTGTGGCACCCTGGGCCTTAGATGAACACAGTGGCATCTGGTGCAAACTGAACACCCCTAGTGAACACAGGGATCAAAAAATGTGTGTGCTTCCTAGTGGTTCTGTGAAATCTGTATTACCATCAAACTGTGATATGCACTCAGATACTCCAATAAGAAGTGGCTAAAATGATGAAATAACGACAAGATTTTGGACTGTGGAGTGTATCTCATAGCAGTTCAAACAAAACTGAGGATTAATGGAGATTTTGTAAGGACAGGCGGCTGCAATTTTTGGCAAGAACTCAAGCAAAATACAAGCATGGAGAAAAAGTTGCTTTTGATTATACAAGGTTTGGTTGTGTGTTCATAACTGGAATATACACAACGTCTTGTTCAGGGAATCTCCGCTTTGCTGTGTTCCCACAGCAAAAATTAAATAAATGTACAGAGAGAATGACAAAATGTAATGTGGTGACTGAATATCTTCTCTTTTAGAAAAGAAAACTTCTGAATCCCTGAAATGAAAACTTCTGGGAAAAAAAAAAGAAAAAAAAAAAGTACCAGTTCTAATAAAAATAAAGCTTGTTAGAAGATGGCATTAGCAGCAGGACAAATTGTTCTTTCTTCTTAGCTCTCCCTTACGAGGAGAAATGTCAAGAAATATTAAACTTCATGAAACTTCTTTAACCTCTCATACTTTTATAGCAAGTGATGGATGTCCTGGTGACAAATGATGAATGGTTTTGTTGAATGCTTGTTTCTGCTAACAGGAGTGTGGACATACCCAGGGTGGGGGGGAGGGGATGGAAAAAAAAAGAGTTCTTAGATACAGTGATTCAGGTTTAAAGTAGAAAGTGATTTTCAGAGTCTCTATTGTAGTGAAAACTATTGAAGCTGGACAAAAGGAATTTTTATTATTTTCCAGCTGCAAATGCAGCTTAAGTTATCTTACTTGGATGGCCTTCTCCAGCTTCAAAGTTATGCCCAAGCATTTAACTAATTAGCAAAGCTGAACTTTCATACAGGCAGGAAAGAAGCTGAAGAATGCTTTCCAACACCAAACTGATTTTCAAAATGACTGGTGATAGTGATTAAGCAGTGCTGGAGATCATTCGTTCTGGCTAACCCCTCCCTTCCCCACCTGCTGCATTCCTCCACACTCCCTCCTTGCTTTTATCTCAGCCTCCCTCCTTCTTCTCAGACCACAGCTGTCCTCTGCTTGCTGCTTACATTTTTTCCATTCTTGTTCTCAGTTTACCTCACTTCTGTCGGCATCTAAAGAGGCACATCAGCTGCTTTCCCTCCCCAGTAAAACCCTTGATATTTCCTAGGGATCCAACAATGCAGAAGGGAAGGGGCTAATCAGCACATTACTAGCCTGAATTGTGCAGCCAACCCTGTCAATTTAAGATATAGCTGCAAGTAAGGTCTAACAGTGGTGGTGATCAGTGGGAGTTTTGCCCAGAGCTTTGAACAGGACCATGTCTGAGACCATAGAGCAGTGAAAATGAATGAGAAAACACAGCAATTTTTCTGCCAGTATTTTAAAGAGGTCACAAGGAGAATACCCCTGTCATTGGAGACCCCTCTGTATTGGAGTGAATGAGCTTTCAGAAATGGACAAAAAAAAAAAAAAAAAAAGAAAGGAGAGTAAAAAAATATATAATAATAGATTTTATCTGAATACTCTGCTTGGAGTGTTACAGAATAATCGGGAATGCTTTATTTAGTCTGATGCTCTCACAAAGAAAAATCTCAAGTTCCAAAGAAATGCCAGAAACAAAGGAATGGATATCAACTATTGAATAACAAAAAGTTTCCCTTGCCCACGTGTAAGAAAAAGCACAATAGCTTTGCATAATAAACCTTCACATGGGAAGTTCTTGCAAATAAGGATGAAATGTGATCAATGCCAGGAATTTGGATGATACTGGTAGCTGCATCTTGGGGCCTGCAGGTGCCAAATGCCTCTAAAAAATATTCTTCTCTAGAAGGGCAGGGCTGGGGTGGTTGGAGATCTCCTGGAATGGTGCTGCATGGAGATACGGTGAGTTGTTTGTTATGACTGCAGGTTTTCTCCAAATGGGTTAAGCAGTAGTGAAGAGGGTTGGCAGCAGGTCTGTATGCCTTAACCAAAAGCCCAATAGTCTGCAGAATAAAATTGCAAATAAAAATATTTATGAAACGGTTCTCCAAGTAAAACATAGATAATCTTTTTGAACACAAAGAGTATTACCCATCAGTGAATAAAATGTGTCTATCTTGATGATTAATTGCTTATTTTGGATGTGTCTGTGGCTTAATATGAAACCCGACTATTATATCCCAATGAAGCTGAAAAAACAGAGTAAGTAGTGCTCAGCAGACAAAATCAGTCCCTCCCTTTTTAGAAATTTATAGTCTTTTGTCTTGCAGGGAGGCTTAATTTGGTTTGAATTAGCAGAGATGTCATTGTAATGGGTATACAGTGATGGAAATCCAGCCTGGCTGTGGAGTACTAAGCCACTTTGAATGCACGCTATCGCACACCAAAGGTACAAATGAGACTTGGATGCAAAAGCACTAAGACTTCAGCATCAGCATTATTTTTCAAGGTAGATCCGCATTGCATTTTCACCAAGGAAAAGAACAGAAGGATATGTCCTTTTTTATTGGAAATATTTATTTTGGCAGATTGAACACCCCTCAGTCAACAGATAAATGTATTTTATAGAGTGTATTTTTTCAAACTGGTAACAATTTATGGCTGCAGAAGTGTCATGGGAGAGAGCAATGATAATTAATCCTAAATCCCATTAGTTGTCTAGTAGCTTAAGTGCTACTATATATTACTGTTAAATAGCAAGCTGTTTCTCTGAGGGTGAGGCTTCTCATGCAAGGAGTATATTTGCAATGTAACACTACTGTTATGCTGCTTGAGTATGCTTACAAATTCAGTAAAGTATATTTCTCCACCTAATTATCCATTATCATTCATGAAATAATTTGCTATCCAGTTGTGTCTTTCAATTGGTAATAACTGCCTGTGAAAATCTGTTTTCTGTACCAATTTCACAATTTCTCCAGAACTGGCAAAAAAATTAATCACATATGGCAGTGTGTGGTAAGTCATTAGATGCCTTAGGTTCCATTTAGGACCAGATGTGTATGTTGCAATTAAATTATTTGGTATTTATGATAACACAAACACAAATTTTCTATGTGTCCAGCTTTGTGGATATAAAATTCATGGTATCCAATAGTGGCAGATTTTAAAGCTACTTAGGAATTCTTTGCTTCTCTGTCACACTTCTTTTCTTTCTTTTCTTTTCTTTTCTTTTCTTTTCTTTTCTTTTCTTTTCTTTTCTTTTCTTTTCTTTCTTTTCTTTTCTTTATTTTCTTTTCTTTTTTCTTTTCTTTTTTTCTTTTCTTTTCTTTTCTTTTCTTTTCTTTTCCTGAACTATGCACATCATATATAGTTTATTCTATAATACTTAGTGTACACTGTGCCATAGGCTGCCCATATGGAGCTAACCATTCTGCCAGGACCGTTTAAAAGTCAAGAGATGCTGATCATAAAGTGCTCAGGGGCTCCTTGGTGTAGATGTGTTGGCCCTGCATTCATGTTTCTGTCCAGCACTGAACCCCTGGCTGTGGGCTTGCTTCAGAGAAGGAGCATGGAGACCTAAGTCAGCTTTGTCTGTGGGCAGCAGCTGGGTTTGAGAAATCCTCATCCAGATGTCCAAGAGTAGAACAAAACTTCCAGATTCACAGATTGTATCCAGGGAGTTTTGTGCATGCAGCTACAGGCTCTTGTGCACTCCAATGTTGCATAATGTGTGGTGATTTGCCCAGCTGGCCAGACAAGGATTCCATTTGCACAGAGGTTTCCAGAATGGATTTAAAACAACAAAACAGCAGGACAAATTTATGTCCTAATTAGAAACATAGATCTCAGTAGCAGATGTAGCCTGCTAACTTTGAAGTAACCTTCGTAAACCCCCGTAGGAACAACTTTGGCCTCTCAGTGGGCTGAATGTTATCAAAAAGAAAAACACATCCCTATTTCCCATGTACTCCCCAGCATGGGAAGGCTGCCCCTTCCTTAATTTGTGGCAAGATGGAATTCTCATCACGAGGCCCCTGATGCTAAATGTGTAAGCCAAACTTCATAAATGACCACTATGCACAACCTGCATGAGCACCTTCACTCAGAAATAGATCTCTGTTTTACAGAGCTGTTTTAGAGGTTAGTGTTAGGAATAGGTTAAGTAATGTAAACCACCTGTGAAATACTAGACACTCACTGCTTATACCCAATCAGAACAGGAAATTACTTTCTTCTTAGGATATATTTCAATTTACAACTAAGCAAAACTATCATCTAAACACCAGGAGCACTTCTGTGCTGAGTGGGTGACTGAGCACTGTCACAGGCTGCCCAGGGAGGCTGTGGGGTTTCCTCCTTGTAGACCTTCAGAAGCCACCTGGATGTGGTCCTGGGCAGCCTGCTCTGGGTGGCCCTGTGTGGGCAGGGGTTGGAGCAGCTGGCCTCCAGAGGGCCCTGCTAACCTCAGCCATAGAGTTATATAACGTGCCCTCTCAGTGAGACAAGAATTTGGTGAAATCTGGAAGGAGAAAAATAGATTCTTAGTTCTCTTAGACTTTAGAGGAGTTAAACTATGCTGGGAAAGTGCTGTCCATATTCTTACAGCCCACTGTTTGCCAGGTGTTCTTAAAAAAAAAAAAAAAAAAAAAGATTCTTGCAGAATATAACAATTTATAAATCTTCAAACATGGGCCACACAAAAATAATTGAAACCACCTGTTTCCACTTCCTCCCTAGAAAAGAGTACCACAACATATAAAGCACAGAGTGGTGAATGTCCTGAAGAGGAATCATGGTAGAAGACCTGCACAGAACTTACTTACCAGGGAAGTGGCATGTCCCCTTCTTTTCCACTTTAAATCCAAGCATTTGTATTCAGTGTCTTTCATATAGTTTCAGTTTACTTGACCATAAACCTCACCTACTAGAAATTTAGCCTCATATTGTCTGTGCTGTTGTCTTTGAGTAAGATGTAGGGTTCTTTCCAGGCTTTATATTAATTGTTGTGTTTAGTTTGGAATCTGATGATGAAAAACATCACATGTTCTCACTGCAGTGCACAAAATACATTTTATTCTCACTCCAGCTGGAGGTTGTGAAAGCTACCATAACAATAGCTTCAATTTCTTATGGTCTCCTGCTTAGGTACAAATCTAATACTGATGTTAAGTGGTGCTTTACCCTGTGAGTGCCCTGCCAGTTTGTGTTGACTTCATCTGTATGCTCACTATGTAATTTGTAACCGTGGCCAGCAGATGATGCATTCCTTCTGTGTGGTCTCTTCTGTTGCTGGCCAATACTGAGGAAATGTTTTGGAACTTTACCATCCTTGCATTGTTCAAAACCCCATAAAAGCATTTTTAGGGTATGGAATAGGTAGCTCGCACTAACACTACTGCCTTTATCAGGACAGTCCAAACACTTGTTCTCAGAAATGCCACGTGTCCTTGTTTCCCATCACATACAGCCTTTGCTTTGTGTACTTTGTACTAGTGTGCTCCTAACTGCAACTAATTGTTGCACTAATATTTGAAGCCACTGTCTCCAAATATCAGGACCTCATTGCTTAGGCCCTTAATCTTTTATTTCTGTTATTTTAATTAATTTAATTAAATAAGCAAAATGAATAAACAAAACAAAGGGGAAAAAGAAAAAAAAAAAAAAAAAGAAAAAAAAAAAAGGAAAAATTTCCTTAGATGTCAAAACTGCAAAATTACATCCCTTTATGGGGTGAGGCATTCAGACTCTTGAGAAATTGCCTCTGAGATGGCTGTATGCTATACACATTATATATAATGGTTTGCTGTACAATAGCTGCTAATTGATCATCAAAAAGCACTGTTAGTAATTCAGATATCATTAAGTATATTACACATTTGCACTTCTTGTTAGCTGCAATTACGACATTCCTGTGATTGACGTTTATGTTGTCAACACTCACTCTGCAGCATGCATAGTTAAATAAGCATTAATGTTACAAAGTCTGGTTTTAATATCTGCTTGAAAAACCACAGTTATCCAGCCTGCCTCATTGTCGCAGCACTGGCCTGGAGTGAAGAAGTAGGAGCTTGTTGTGCTGGATGATGGGATGTCTTTGTGATTCGGTTCCTCAGAGCCAGTTTCCCTTCAGCCCTCCAGTGATACATAGGTGACTTGTCAGTTCTGGGAGCCAGTGCAGCTATGCAAAGCATGTTTGTTCAGTGTCTCTTCACAGTCCTGTTCAGGTTTGCCAGGGGGAACAGTGGTTCAGGAAAAATAGTGAAATGACATATGCTTGAACTAGGAGCACATGGCATCTGTAAAACTTCCATCCTTAATGGCTTGGCAGTGGATCATTTGGGAATTAGGGATGAAAGCAACAGATGCTATGCATTCAAGCACCTGGATAAAGAAATGAAAACCTGAAACTACATATATTATTTTGACAAAGCAATACGGTGAAACTTGTATTTGGCTGTGATGTTCCATCCTATTCAGATAAGGTGCCGTTTGTTTTTAAATGGAAATATGGCTTGGCATAACATGACAAAACCATAAAGGCCCTTGTGTCCATGTTACATCTGGGTCAGATGTATTTGATGTTCTTACTTTGATCTCCTGTGTAATCAGTGTGTTTTCAGCTTAGATCTTGAATCCACATCTCCTGTAAACAAGAACAATTCCCAGACCTTTTGATCTGCAAAATGACTCATTCTTCCACAACTCTACTCCAGGACAGCACAGAGAGGGATTCCTGTTCCTGGGGGTTTCTTTGGCATGCTCCTCTGAGACATATCCAGCTCACTCCTAAAAAGTTAAAGGGACAAACTAAGGGCCCTGATGGATCTCTGGGAACCTTTTCTTTGGCATTCCTTCCATAACTTTTTTGGGGGGGACTTTAAAAGCTTGGATAAAGTTCCCTATGATAACTGAATGTCTTGACCACATTTCCTGAGACTTGTTAGATAAGGAAATTGGGACTGTAAAGGGAGAAAGGAAGCAGTTCATGGCGTAAAGACTGATAGATTGCAAAGGAAGCAAAGAAACTGGAGAAAAGGAACCTGTGAGATAAGGTTGGACAGAGGGAGAACAAGGAGCTTGGTGCTATCTCCCTCGTTGCAGATATTCAAACGCCATCTGGACGCGATCCCTGGCAGACCGCTGTTGCTGGTCCTGCCCGAGCAGCAGTGCTGGACAAGATGGCCTCCGCCATTCTATGATTCTGTGGTGGGAGATGGAGATCTGAGACTGGCTAGGCCAGGACAAGGAACTGAGATGCCCAGGGCAAGGGTATTGCACTGGCTGTGGAGTTTGAAGGAGAAATTAGAAGTCTGAACTCCTGTGATCAAGACCTCAGGGTAGGGAGAAGTGACAGGAGGCAGGTGAGATGGTACCCAGGCTACATGAGTGGTCCGGGGCTTGGGAAGCAGGCCTGGCATGGGGAGGAGAATAACAGCAAGCTTGAGGGGCAGGGGTGGGGAAAAGAAAAGACAGGACAGTCTGAAAGGAGAAGGAGTCTTGAAAAATGGGTGAGAAATAGTGACTAATAAAAACATGCTGTTCACTGTATGACCACACTTCTGACCCTCACTGTTCATCCACACTTGATACTTTTAATGGAAAAAAATGGCAAAATGTCCCATTCCTTTCTAAGATCGTGGAGGCCTCTCTCTCTTTTCTGTGAAATTAACTGGTTAAGTTATATATTTAAAACCAAAAAAACAAACGAACCACTATGAAAAAAAGAAATAGCCTTAATAAAATTTTAGGGTTCAATTCAGTCCAGAAAGATAATTTTTTCTTTGAAATATTACAACCATTTTGGAATAAACAAAACAAAACAAAACACTTTTTCTCACCCATTTGACCTGAAAGCACTACATGAGATATGGATCTTACTAAAAAAAGGATTAAATCATGTAAGGAAAGACAATGCTGATGCTTTTACAGATGTCTGAATCAGAATAATCCTTTATAGGAGTTCATTTTGACATTGCAAATCACCCCTAATGTGCTCTTCTAAAACACACTTTTCCATGACTAGATGGAAGCATTTCTACTTAATATCCTAAGACATTACCCATGATTTCTTTTTCTGTCTGTCTTCTCTATTGTGCCTCTTTTGTGTGATATACTCAGAGTATGGGTTGTAGCTGTGAGCCTTATTTCTGTTGTATAATGCAATAGATGTGAGCAATGGATCCCATTACAGAGTCAGAGAGGAATTCTGCAGAACATATTTCATTTGGTGATATTAAAAGTATATAACTCACAAATAATGTGAAATGCAGCAACTTCCTAGGTTGTACACAACAAGGCATGAAACTTGTTTAAGTGCAAGCAAACAGAAATGGGAAACACTGACACATTTTTCTCCTTGATGGGTGACATCCACCTTCTAAAACTTGTTATTTTTATGCAAATTCATGGCAGAGGCACCAATCTTATTTTTGACTTCTCACTTTCCCAGTAAAATTTCCTGCTGATTCTTTCTTTACTCAGCTATGCAGATAGTGAGTATTGACATGTCCTTACCTTACTCCTTTAAACCTATGTGGTTTGGGCTTTAAGACTGCTCACTGAGAGTAGTGGCAGAAAACCTGCCGTGACATATTGTCCCCTGCATGTTTTGGTGGCTGTGTATCAGGGACTGGCAGTGTCCACTAAGGACACGCATTCCAAGCCAATTACTTTCCCTGGCATCACTTTCACATAATGCACAAACACATGCTTAAAATACCCACTGTGGGCCCCGTGGACACCCTTTTCCTTACTAAAAGTACCACTGGCTCATCAGGTCATTTTTAGCTTTTGGCTAGAAAACTGCTTGGATTTACCAAGAGAAGCTGGGAGTTTCCCTGGTATTTTCCGTTGGAAGAAATCTACATCCTGTTATTGGAATGCTTTTCCTCTTCCCTTCATGAAGTGAAAAATGTCCGGGAATATGATGTTATATTTACAAGCAGCAAGTGCCTAAATAAAAAGAGAAAAGCTATCTATCAAGTTGCTAATTTAAAATCCAACACAAAGTGAACAACACTACGAAATATGAACAAACATGTATGTACATCTAAAGGTATTAAATATGGTGGGTTTCGTCTTAAAAAGCCTGTCTTTCTGGCCTCAGTTGTTTACATTCATAACTGAAAATGTATTGTGTTTATATCCTAACCTCTTTCTGTACAATGTATATGAGTGTGTTTCCCTATCTGCTGATTTCACTGAGTTGCATAGAGATATGTGGACCTAACCTGGTCCTACTAAAATGTTGGTGGGGTTTCCATGATGTCAGATAGCCACTAGAGGGGACTGTGACTCTGTGCTGCAGAAGCCAGATTTTAGGGTCTTTTGAGCATGGACTTTCTGTTCCTAATACGTTTGTTTAATGCTTCGTTGCCAAGTCTGGCCCGTGTCTGTGATAAGTCTAACACAGCAGCAAGGCAGGTTGTTCCTGGAGCTTTCCCTTTCACCCAGTTGGAAGCTGTGGGAGGAGGGATAGTGTTGTTGGCAGCCTTGCTGTGTGTGAGAGGCTGGATGGAGGGAGGCTGCTACAGCCATACCAACATCTGACCAAGCTTTCAGGAGGGCAATGGTGGCCCCAAGACCCCTATTGACCCCTGTGGACATCTTATTCTATATATTTACATGTGCTCAAATGATATGTTTGGTATGAGTCTACTGGTTTCACAAGGAATCCTGGTAGGAATTCACATAAGAAAATGAAACCTGGTCAGGGAAAAAAAAAAATTTCTTCTTATCTCTGAGCCCCAATTCAATAACCAAGGTAGATGCGTATGCATGCTTGGCTGCACAAGAAGCCCATACAGTAATACTTCTATAGATCATAAAGATATTTAGGTTTTTAATGGAAAGCAGAAAGCTTAAAATATGTATGTAGTATCTATATATACATGATATTGGGGATATGGCAATCCTTCGTACAGTTATAAGTTACTTCTAATATTTATTCAGAAACAGTCAGATGATGAAGTATGCCTGGACAGTAGATGTCATGATAGAGTTGAGACATTTGATTCATGTCTACTGATGTTTCTACATCCCTTAAATTCATTACATAGATGTGATGGCTTCAAAGAAGAAACCCATGTTGAAGAAATAACTTTGTGTCCTTTGGGACAAAAAGAACACCACTGAGCTTAGTGATCCTGCAGTAAAGATACTAATACCTCCTCCATTTCTATCGAGCATAAATAATATCTTCCTTTCTTGCTTCATTCCTTGTCATGTCGGAGTGCTGTGCCAGATCTTGGGCATATGGCCCAAAAATTCCAGAAGCTTTCTCACCTTCCTGATTCCCTCCATCTTGCTTTACTGTTCTTTCATGGTATATTGTTCCCTTGAAGCTTCTCAAAGCTCTAAAATGCCTGGAAAACTTTTTGGGTAGTTCAATTTGTGCAGTCAGTGGAGCCATTTAGGAATGTTTTACTAACTTCAGTTAATTTGGGTAAAGCTTCTCTCCTGCTCTAAAAGGTGTGACATTCTTGTGTTCCTGAGCATTTCAAGGAAGGACAGATCAGATTCCTTCCTATTTGCAAAGAATAATAGATCTTTTTTTTTTTTTTATTATTATTATTATTTTTTTTTTATCTTATGCTTTTCAAGTACTGGTGAGATGGAGAAGTATGTTGATTAGCTTAGAATAAGCTTTCAGGTGTGTAAACTATCATATGTTGCCACTAGAGTGTCTTTAATTTATGTAACCTACTGAGCATGTGGCACTTGACTCTCAAAGTCTCAGCTAGCCAAGAGCTAGCTCCTAAAGCACCCTCTGTGCTCTCAGAGCATGCTGGAGTTTTGTTTACTTATAAAAATCAACCTCAAGTCTTCTTCATCTGAGCTTCTTCTGTGTTTGGTCCATGTGATGGACGAGGTGTCAGACCCTGAAGCTTTCAAAGCATCTGGTATAACCATGGGAGGACATGGTGTAATGCAGTGCCAAGTTAGAGATTGCCAGACTGGAGCTGGCCATGCCTGATGGCATGCAGAAGTCTCTTGGTGGGGGAAAGAAGCCCATCAGCAGTGGTACTCATTTTGGCTGATTTGTGCATTTCCATGGGACTCTGTACTCTGAGATACTCAGAAGAGCAAAGAAGAGAAATGAGAGAAATGATAAAGATTTAGTGGTTTCTCAGAAACCAGATGATATAAGAAAATGAGCTGGAAATCACTTCTCAAAAAAAAAAAAAAAAAAAAAAAAAAAAAAAAAAAAGCAAGTGCAGGTCAAAAGTATAGCATCATTACAGGCAGCAGCGCGTCCAGGAAGGGAAAATGAGGACAGCCTGGAAACAGCTCTTTTAAAAGCAATGGGAGAGGGAATCCCCTGAGTTCCAATTTATAAAGAAGTGTCAGGAGGGAGGAAGCAGGCGCTGTAGTTCAGCTGCAATGAGAAATAGGGCTTTTATGGCTTTCTGTGTTAACCGTGGGGTTCTGAGAGGTGACTTGACATCTTAAGCGCTGGTTGTGATTTAGGTCAATCACCCCAGGTAGGGAGAGAATGAAAACTCTACAATCATGTAGACCATGTCCAGGGCTCTTGAAGCCAGCTGGAAATGTGTTACTTATTTCAGAGAGTCACAGATATTGCCCTTTTCTCTTCTCCAACAGTGAAAGGCATCAGGTGTGGTGCTAACTTTAAAATTGTAACAACCTACACTACAAAAAGGCTTCTGAGTAACCAGGATATGTTAAAAAAGGTTTCAGCCACTGGTTTTGAACAGGTGATTAAGTGCTTTATAGCCTGTGGTGTACACACCAGACCCCATCTGACTCATATCAACACTAAGCAACATGTATTATTTCCCATTTTTCACTTATTTATCTTTGCAAGTTTTTATTGGTGTGTTTTCTCTGCTGCTTGGTTACAGATTTGTTCCGGACTGTGAATAATTGCTTTGAATGGTTTCTTGCTTGTTTGGCCTGACTGATCGCATTGATTTAAAATAAAAATAAAAAATAAATAAAAAAAATCCAAATGAATATAAGAAAGAGCCAAACTGACTGCAGAGCATGTTGTTTTTAATGTCCTCGTTTTCACTTACTGTTTGACTTCGGTCTGCCACAAAGGGCCAGCCATCATGTGTATCTGCACAGAGACACACATGCACACATAAACACACAATGGACTCTTTCACAGCCAGACTCCACCAGTAAATGGAGATTGATGTTGAATGCCTGCTGCTCTCCTGCTCATATGATTAGTTTGGATTTGATTGTGCTCGCTTTTGATTGCCGCCTGTAAGGTGCTTCATGACCTTGGATGTCACACAACATTTCTCTCCTGTCTGTCAGTCAAATACCAAGCTGCTAAAGCATGCCTGGTTGAAGTGGGTTTCAGACTTACTGGAAAGGACACTTTTTATTCAAACATTCTTCATAAGTATGCTTCAGTAAATGTGCCCTTTGGTTTAGACAAGGGTATGAAAAACTTCACTTAATGGTATTACTGAGGGCACAGAGTAGTAAAAATGTAGGAGCCCAAGATTTTCTTACAGCAGGGTTTTAGCAGATTGAAAATCAAAAATATATAAAAAATACAAATAAAAAATCAGTGTAAATTAATTCTTCTGTATAAGCATTTATAGTGCAATGGTTCAAGCAAGATCAAATTTAACACAAATTTTATTCTTTAGATATAAATGTCAATTTCTGAGAAATATTGCAATGTTGCAGCCAGACCATATCACTGTGGAGACAACGGATCACTTGGTTCCCATGTCCCTCCAAATGACCTCTGATGAGTTATGCAGACATTGATAATCAAAGCACAAATTAATAATTTTATAGGTGAATTTCAAAGCCCTATTACTCTAACTGGTAATTGTGAAGAGCTGGGCTGGGGGATGAAGAATGAACCAGATACAGATTTAGCTGAGAACATAAATGTCAGACAATATCATACTAGCAAAATGTGTGTATCGAATAGAGTGATTTGAATTTGCATATTTGGCACTGTTTAATTTTTAGTTCCCTAAAACATCGGGGATAGTTATATCAGCCAAAGCTGATAAAACTGGCATGCTGTAAAACATGTATTTTAAATCCTAGTAGCAGTCTCCCTTCTGGTCTGTAAGTACAATGCCAACTGCCACTGGTCAACCTGATCCTGCGCCTTTGTGGAGTGATCACCAAGTAGGAGGAAGGCCATAATGATGGAGAGCAGCTGGGATGATCTTGTGCCCAACCCAGAGCCCAGACAGCACTGCTGTCCATTTTTCAAAGCATAGTGGCTGATTTGAGGACTTGGTCATTCACCTCCTATTCTTGTTGAACGCACATATGGAGTGTGTGCCTGTGAATGTAATGTCTGTGATCTTGTACTCTGTCTGACCGTTTGGGAACAGAATATCGATAGTTAAAAATAGATATGCGTAATGAGTACAAATTGATAAGAAAGGTGGAGAAGACACATATTCATTATATGAATGAAAGTGGTAGGAATGAAGTTCATCTTATGGAAGTTGTTCAAAACTCTAGTTACTTAAACCGAAGAAGTCAAAGTTTAATTTTAATTCATTCTAGGTTAGAATCACATGCATCTGGTTTTTGCTACCTAAATGTAGATGTCTAAGTGTCATTTTATATGCTGTGGGACATCCCACCTGGTCTCTAACATCTGTTCCAAAAACATTTAAAGTCTTTTGCAAATTCATTGTTATATGCTAGCCCAGTGAGGAGGATACCTCAATGGCTTGGAGTACCTAGGTATCTAAAGTAGCACATGATACCTAGAAATATTTATTGAATACTTTAAATACTTTGACACCAAATCCTAGTTGTCTTAATCTGTTGCTAAATCCCACTTCTAAAACTCACTGATATCAGTTCCAACCAACAGACCTCAGAACGTCAGCTTTGCAAAAGTCCAGCAGTATGCTCACATTAGTAACTAGATGATCAGTATCACACAGATTTAGTAATGATGAAGGCTTTGGAGAGGATTAACAGACTTACACTAAGATGAGAGACAGTAGATCTATTATTCTTTGCAAATAGGAAAGAATCTGATCTGTCCTTCCTTGCATGGCTCAGGAACAAAAGAATGTCACAACTTTTCAAATTTGGAAAGTAAAAAATATTGCTTTATGAATAATGATGAACGGAACAACACTAAGTATTCTCACACATAATGAGCTGTCATCAGTTACTGGATCCAGTCTGGAGATAGAGATGTTACTGTGGTTCTTTTTGTTTTATTTATGTAATGCAACATTTCATCCATCTATGCTGCAAGGTCTCCTTGAGCCTCAAGTTTTTTCTGAAATATAGCAATTTGCAATTGTTAGTGAAATGAAGTCTGAGATTTCCCCCTGGGAATGAGACCATCTGCTGTTAAGATCTCATGGATAATGACCACACAAGAAGGAATAAAGCCTTTACTGTACAAGAAGTCATCTCCTACTGTGGTATGTCAGTAAAGCACTTTAGCATAGATGTGGCATATTCTGAAAATATAGTTTACTATTCCCTTAAATGACATAAAGTAATCTGATAAAAGCTCTCTTCTCTTGACATAGTTGCACTAATGGTAGGGATTTCACCAGAACTTCAAGGATATGAGAGTGGTATAGACTTTTTAATTTCAATAAGCTGAAACTACTGTGGAAATTTAGACTTTCTAGTATCTAGTGAAGTTAATGTAAATGGGAGTCCCTTTCTTTACTTCTTGTTTGTGGACATGGGGAAAAACATTTGACAAAAATAGTTTAAACCATACCTTTAAAAATCTGCTGAGTGCTCTCATCTGGTCTGCCATGATGGGAAGATATTAGTCAAGATATTAAACATGAAAATAACTAGCTGAATACCGGGAGACTGTATGGAAGAAAGAAATCACAAAATCACAGAATGGCTGAGATTGGAAGGGACCTAGAAGACTATCTGACCCAACCCCTCTGCTCAAAACAGAGTCCCCTAGAGAACAGTGCCCAGGATTGTGTCCAGATGGATATATTTTGAATACCTCCAAGGATGGAGATGACACAATCTCTATGGGAAACATGTTCCAGTGTTTGACCACCCTCACAGCAGTTTTTCCTTATATTCACATGGACTTTTCTGTATCCCAGTTTGTTTCTATTGACTCTTGCTTCATTGAGCATCACTCAGAAGCATCTGACTCCATCTTCTTTACTTCCCATTTAGTATTTCTACAGAGTGAGTCTTGTCTTCTCCAGTCTCAAAAATCCCAGCCCTCCCTGCCTCTTCTCGTGTGTCAGGATTGGTTCTAATCTCCTAATCATCTCAGTTGCTCTCTGCTACGCCTGCTCTAATATGTCCCTGTCTCTTCTAACAGGGAACTCAGAACTGGACACAGCACTCCTGATGTGTCTCACCAGTGCTGAGCAGAGAGGAAGGGTCATCTCCCTTCACCTGCTGGAAATGCTATACCTGTTACAGCCCAGGAGCCTGTTCCTTCCCCATCGGCACACTGCTGTCTCGTGTTCATTTTGGTGTCCATTAGGACACCCAGGTCCTTCTATGCAAAGCTGCTTTCCAACTGGTTGTCCCCCAGCAAGTACTGGTGCATGGGGTTTTTCCTTCCCAGGTGCAGGACCTTGCATTTCCCTTTGTTGTACTTCATGAGTTTCCTGTTCCTCACATTTACCCATTTATAATTAACCATTTATACAGCCTGCCAAGGCCTTTCTGAATGACAACACAAACTTCTGGTGTAACAGCCACTCCTTTCAGTTTTGTGTCACCTGTGAATTTGCAGTGCTGTACCCTGTCCCATCATCCAGTTCAAAATCCAACAACATGTTGTCATGGCTCAGGTAATTTTCCCTGATGCATTCTCTCACATACACACTTGCACACTTGCTTATCTGGATCACTGATGAAGATGCTAAATCCATACCAGGGGAAGATCCAGCATCTCCTACATCCCATAAATGACACTTAAGTGCTTTTTTTATTATTATTATTATTTTTTATATATTTTTTCTTTTTATCCTTTTCCCTTCTTTCTTTAACAATTTTTCAAACAAAGAATTCTTTCTCCAGAACCGTGGCAACCTGGTTTTAATAACCTTTAGTGTGGAAAAGCATTTAGTTAGTTTTTCTGCACTACTTTTTGTATTTCATGTTTTCTGCTTCTGACCTTAATCGAGACAGTGAGATTTTCATAGCAGACACTATTTTACAATTTTGTGTGAATGGCATGTAGCGCAGTCCGACACCCTGCAAGCAGCTCCAATATCTATATTCATCTTACTGTCAGATGATCATTTCCTACTGACACATTTTTAAATGATTTGCTGTAAAATGTAATATGTCACAGAACCACTCAGACACAGGGGTCTGGGGCAGGGACAAGGACTTGCTTCCCACCAAAAAAGTACAAAGGAGAAAAGCACCTAAGAAGGTTCTGTTCTCCAAACAGAAATACAGCTGTTGGAGTTCATTTTATTTCTTTGTGATGACTATAACAATTTTAAGCTTGAGCCAAATATGATCTAAGTAATTTAATTTGTTCATAAATGTTGTGATACTTCTCACCTCTGTATCACTATTGAATCTCATAGAGTCTGTTTTGGGCACTGTATGGCACTGTGCAAGGAATATGCTTCATGGTATTAGTGAAGCCATAACTAGCTTCTACAGCATCATTTGAACATTAATAACTCAAAGCATTTGACATGAGAAGAGTTTTCTGTCTTTATCACTCATATGTTCTGTTGTCTTGGGTTTCACCTGGATAGTGTCAGGTAACTGACTGCAGTCTGGGTACAGTGACTGGTTTCTGGAGATGACCCCTGTCTGTGTACACAAGCAGACACCCAACCTTAACAGAGTAGACCTGTCACCTGGGAGCAGCCACACTTTAACCAATTTGTTATCAGCTAATCCAACCAGATAAACTGCTGAAGGAGTATTTCACACCAGTTTTCACTTATTTGAGAACACTTCATAGCTTGATTTTACCATTTTAATTTAGTCTGTAGTAACTTACATAATTGGTTATATGGAATTAACCCCTTAACTTAGAGAATATGTTTCTCATGTGCAAAGTAGAAGTAGCTACGAAGGATAGAGTATGCATTTTTATTTTGCTTTGTGTGTTTTGTAGGAGGCAGTCTGTTTCTTCCTCTCAAATGTTGCTGATTTATTGTTGTCACTGATAAACTACACCTCTAATTTTGTAAAAGGAAAGGAAAAAATAAAACAAACAAACAAACCAAACCAAACCAAACCAAACCAAACCAAAACTTGTTCTTGAGCTTGACAGAAGTTAGGGGTGAATGGGATAACTTAGTGAAACTTCCTCAAAAATATTTCACCTTGGGACAGAAAGTAGAAAGGAAAAATCTAGCCTATTGGAAAATGCAGGGATTTTAACTCCTCTATAGCTTTATAAATATATAGATGTAGCAATCAGAAAGCAGCAGTTCCTAAAAAGCTCACAGGTGCATTATATGATTTCTAGAAATGCATTTAAGGTAGCTGCATGGCCCCGTTAACCACATCTGTGAGCTTCACAACATTTAATGTTTTCTCTCATAACATCCCTAATAAGGAGAAAATGCCTCTGTCCTCATTTTGCAGAGAGAAAACTTGGAGAGAGTTCAAAGCATTGCTTCATAAAGGCCACTGCACTGAACTTGACCATCTGAACTTGTTCCTGAATTTATTCCAGCACACAAGCTGTCGTGGTTCAGACCTATGTGCTGTGCTCCTCAGCCCTCCCTGCTGAGGGGACAGGAAATATCCAGTGACAATATATCTATGCAACTCCGTAAGCAGTCATACCAATATGTATAGCTATGTAGCTGTATCGCTCTGCTAATGTAGGTATCAGTCCTGGCTAATGAGGAGCAAGACCAGTTCGTCCATGCAAACTACATGGGGTGCAGAACCTGGGACGGGTTGGTCAGAGTATGCCTGAATGCCTCCAGGTGACACTGCTGTGCTTGGCACCACCACCCTCCTTGCACATGTAGAGGTGGCCAAGGCTCTGTGGCTTGTGCCTCAAGGCATTGGAGTCACAGGTAGTGGAGCTGTCTGGTCCACTGTCTGGATCTGTCTTAAACCTAGGTCAATGTGGGAGCAAATTACACCTGCCTAACACATATTGTGGGTATTGAGTTCACTGCAAAGCAAAGCAGTCATTGCCAGACCACAACTAATGAAGAAAGTGTTATGTACTGCACAACATTTTGTATCAAGATTAGAGATGTTAATAAAAAATAGGGAGATCTGGTCTAATATTCTGCTCATCCCAGGGAGATTCAGATTGTCTTTCCCAGGGACTGTGCTCTTTGGCAGTCTACAAACAAGTCTGTGGTGATGGCCATCTACTCCACAGGCAAAATGCAAAACTGATGGGAGCACAGCAAGCAAAAAAGAGTCTAATTCTGTGATCTACTATTTATAGGTAGATTCTTGGCAAAGAGAAAACCTTGATTTTGTTTCCTGCTTCCATGCCTGTTTGTGTATTTCATCCAATGACTTTTAATGAGCTAAATTCAGTACAACATGGTAAGGTTTTTATGCTGTATGATGTAGTCATGGCACAGTGTAGAATGGAGCATTTTAAATCAATAGTCACCATGACTCAGTGCTGGCGATTGCTGCTAAAATATTGCCAGTAGTCCCTTTTTACAGGGAACATGGCAGCAGGTGGAAGTTTAAAGTCTTATAAATGGGTTGAGGGTGATAAGTTAGCAAATTGCTTGGCATGAAAGCAGGTGCTGAGCATGCAGGCAGACAGACCTATTGCTGCCAGTGGTGATACAGGACTAATAAATAATGAAAGCCAGGAAGGAGCTCCGTCATGAAGGGTGTTTGCAGTGAGCTGTGCCAATGTGAGGAACTGCATAATGGGGAATTGGTGTCATTTTTCCTTGTTTGAGTGAGAAATGACAATAGCCATCTTTGCAGATTTCTGAACAGAAACATCTTTTTTTCTTTCGTTCAGAAACACTTTTGTGTTTGCCATTCTAAATGACCACTGCTTACTTCCTAGGATGGGACCTATAATGGTAGTACTGCTCTCATCCCCAAGTGTTAGGTCATGTGAAAAGGGAAGGATCTGGCCATCATGCTGCTACCCCAGTTCTGGAGTCTTCTTGGACCTCACCACCGAGGCTGGTGCCACAGCTTCTGCTTGGCTCTGAGACACCTTGCCCGGCACAGCCATTTTGATTTCCAGAGTATGAGAGAAGCTTCATTCTGGTAGCAGGGACTTGCAGGACCTTTACCCGTGGGGTGAGTGGATGGGTGAGCACAACCTGAGTGATTTTCAGCAAGTAAAGCTTGATGCTCTGTAGAGCTGCATGAACTCGAAGACCTTTTCACTTTCAGATAGGAGGAATTTCCTTGGACCTGTCTGCATCCTAGCCTATCTAAAACTTCTTTAAAATGGATGTTAATCCTCAACATATTTGAAGGTATTTCAGAAATTAAGACAGACTATTTAAATGAGTTGTTTTCATAAAAAATCAAACTCATGGTGCTAGCTGTCTTCTACTCCATGGTCTCTGTTAAGAAACCTGAGGGAATGCGTGATGCAGTATGAATTCATTGAGTGTCCTGTTCTTTCTACTTCAGGTTTGTTTTTCTTCTTCACTAGGACAGGAGAGGTATTCTAGAGCTTTTAAGTTAATTCTTATTTCTTTTAAGTCAGATTTGAAAACTACAGAAACCCAAGTCATTCTTTACAGCTCCAGGCTAGCAGAGAACAGGATGTTTGAGGCACAAAACAAAGCAAATCAGTCTATCAGTCAGTTAATCAAATAGGTAGGATCCTTCTCTAGTAGAAAAATAATACATAAAATATCTTGCCAAATATTTTAAATAAGTGTTGTCCCCTTACATCAGGGAATAGTGCAGGGTGAGCTGGTGTTTCTCTTTATACAGGATAATATTGTTTGCGAGAACAGGAGACTTCAATGAAGAATTTTGGCAGTGCCTTGAGTTACAATCAACTATCATGTATTATCTATGATCACAGTGGCAAGAAACACTGTTCTTAACATTCTAGTCACTTTCAGAGGAAAGATATTACAAAGACATTTAAGTTCGGTGAGAGGTATTTTTTTACAAACTACAATTGTGTTGTACAAATGTGTGCAAATGAGGGCAGAATTTTGAAATCTGGGGATTAAGGGAAGGGATGTGTATGATAACTAGAAGGTTTCTATCTCCAAACTACCACTGACTGAGTAAATAAACTTTAAACCATTTTATTCCTGGCTGGTGGTCACCAAAGTCTTTCTTTTGGTGGTCACCAAAGCCTGATCCAGCAATATGATAACGGGTCATTCTGCCAAGTGTTCTAAACTCTACTAAATAAAAAACTTGAAGCTGAAATGTTACGAAACATTGAGACTTGTCATTGGCCAACATTTACATAAAGAGTAAAGGGGGTCATTTTTTTTTAAGAAGGTTATATAAACAAGACTTTCTCTTACCATCACATTTGATACTAGTTGCTATACCTCTGTAAAAATGTTGGATCAATCCTCCTGAACTGCTGGCTTTTAGAACAGACTTGATTTGTAGTCATTATATCAAGTAGCATCCAATGACCGTTTCTTTGTACATTGTTTCTTAAGTAGTCAATTATCAAAAATAATTACATTTCACAATTTGCCACTAGCTCAATGCAAAGAAACACTATATTTCCTTCTGGAATGTTACCTCAGTTTTCAAAGCTTACTACGATGTTGGATTTCAGTGTCTACATTTTTTCCTCTCTATAAAAATGTGTCTAAGTGCAGAAAAAATACCGCTGAACTAAAAAAAAATACGGTGGTACTAAAGCAAGTAGTCGTACAGTATATCTGGTGGTGAAGAGTGAGTAGATGAAGGAGTAAGTTAAACATAACAGTGTTTTAGCCCGGCACCACTGAGGCAAGGCTGTATTTTGCAATGGTGCATGCTCAAGAGAGCCCTAAGCTGGCTCTGAGTGAAAGATGTGTCTACAAAGGGTAATGCAACACTAGACACAAATGATGTCTCGGTCATAGGAACAGTATATTGTTGTGAGCATTGCTCTGATCCCAAACTAATTCTGCTTCTAGTTTAGGCCCAGAGATGCTCAACCATCACTACACTACTTGGGCTCTCCTAGCCACTAGGGTCAGCTCTGCACTGAGTGCCCTGATAAACTACTGATGTGTCCTGGGGGCTCTGCTAGACTCAGGTCTTGCTGCTTCAGGCCTGCACAGCTCTACTTACTTCTTGGTTATGTACTGAAGAATGGAAAAGAAGGAGAGATTTGCTGGGGTTTGTTTTGTTGCTGATGTTTTTTGAAGGCAATTCAGTCTCAGTTTGTAGTGAACAGTGGTGAAGGACATCTTTGTGTCTCACTGGATGTGTGTCAGTAACGGACATTCCTTTACAATTACGCAGTGGTCACTCATTAGCACGCTAGTAGTTTTCCCTGTCTTTACAACTTGACTAGTCAGATATTTTTAAAAATAGATCATCTTCATAACCACAGTGCACCAGAGACTAACTGCCTTCCTTCTTTCAACTTTGAATGAATCATGGAGATAATCACGGATACTTAAAAAGCTGTATTCCCAAATACCAGGCAGCTATTTAAAACCTGTGATCAGCTGTCATTGTGTCCTGATGGAGGTTGGATGGCTTTGAAATGTTGACAAATGCACTATTTGAAAATAAAAGCAAGTTATAACACACCAGACTGCAAGCATCTGTACTGTGAAGGCTGGATGCAAAGCTCAGAAAAGAATGTGGAGTGGGATTGCACGCTGACAGTTCTCAGGCGTTTTTATTCAAAAGTTTCATTTAGGTTGATTTAAAGCCTTTATGAGCAATGCCAATAAAATAAATAAATAAATAAATGCAGAGAGGCTACGAGCATGCATTTATCATGGAAGAATGACAAACAAATGCCCATATAGCATGATGTCCTGGGGTCCCAGCTTGTTGCTGCCTTGATGCAACAGGGTCTGTAGGTTTCTGAAGTGGTATCACAGTCACACACTGGCTCCTGATGGTGCATAAATTTGACATCCCTAAACATGTGTATACCAGGTATATACTTGTGGGCACACATGCAGACGAGCACATTCCCATGGATCTATGGTTCTGTTCATGAGGACAACACATTATTAGGGCAATAAACAGCATAGGAGTACTGGGGATAAACACCTGGAGGGCTGGGGTGGCAGGGAAGGTTCAAGGCAGAAGATGTAGACATTGCATGATGCCTTCTTCTCAGTCTCCTGCCCCAGAAACACCTTTGGTCCAGCCTTCTGTGCCCAGTTACAGCATTTAAGAGAACTGTGGAGACCCTCATCTTTCCCCCCTTCACAGCATAGTTCAGATGCCTGAGTGATGCTTAACTGATGATCCAAAGATGTTACTAGTCCTCTTTGCCCTAAACTGTTGGAAGATCCCATGGACTATTCAGCTGATCTCCAGTTACACTAATTCTTCTGTAAAAGCACTTGAATATCTTGATCTCACTTCAACAGCATCCCTTCATCGCAGTATGGTGTAATAGAAAAACCTAAGGAAAGTACAGGAACAGGATAGTTACCCTGTGATAATATTCAGAATATTCAGAATATTGTGAGAATATTCAGAATATTCTCCCAGTAAGTCAGGGGCTTCTGTAGGTGGACATAGTGTCTTTGCCTTTAAAAATAAATCCTTTTATGTGTTGTTCCATAAATTTATCTAAATGATTTTTGATCCTATGACAACATTTAACATCCCTTGTAACTTGAGACAAAATGAACAAACAAACAAACAAAAAATCCACCAGAAAAGAACAAGAACAATGAAAAAGGTAGTTTAACTCTGCACTGTCTGGAGGCATAATTTCTTGTTTTTGTTTTAGACTGCTTTTGCTAATGCTGTGCTCTTCAGTCATGAATCTCCATCATGCAGCCTTTCTACCTGAGAGCATGACCAGCACTCTTTGTTGCTAGGGAAGTAGTTTTGTGTATGTCTCTGTTAATATATGTTTTGAAAGGCAATAGAGGAAAGCGTTATACAGCATCTCACAGAGGTATTATAGCAGATTTGAAGGATCCTAAGCCAAGACTGTGGCTACACTGTACTTGTATACAAATAAATACACAGACCTTTGGTACAGAGGGTGAGTCTTAGTTATAGGAAGGGTTCTTTTCAAGGCCAGGCAAAACCAGGATGTTCTAAAGCTAAGAGGGCTTTTTATTTCTGTATGGAAGTTTCCTAATATTTACATCTTATAGTATGACTGAAACCTTAGGAAAAGCAGATAAAAAAGTAGAAAAAAGTATTATTATCCATTTTTCTACAGGTGGAGAAACAAAGCACAAATACATGAATTTCCATGTTGCCCAGGAAAATTTTGTGCTTCTGTTGACCTATGTCTCTTGACTAGCTGAATGTTTATTAGAGCACTTTCAGCCTGGGCAGTTCCTGGAAAGGTGTCAGGATGTCAGAGAAGATGTGAGAGCAGGCATTCACCACAGAGAATGAGTACCCACTGCTCTTGCCTGGTCTAGAAGGGCTTATCTCTCAGGAGACATCACGAGGGGAGGGAGCTTACAAGTTTATGCAGAGCTAATGTCTGAAGCTTGACGGTGTGACAAAATCAAGGGAGAGTGGGCAGATGAGTACTTCAGTAGAAGGTACTTTAAGAGGCTCATGACACCTCCCCTTTCTTCTTTTTGCAGACCAATGACATTCCTTCTCCTCCCATTTTAAACCAAATTTCTGTTCCCATTACATTAAAGACTTACTAGATTTCATCAAGGTGGCTGCAGAAATTCAGCACTGGATAAACTGATTTCTTTGTCTCAATCTTTGACTTGTTTATTGTGTCGGAAGTACTGCAGAAATCATTAAAAAAGGGGAAAAAAAAAAGGTTAGAAAAAATCAGAGGTCTAACCCTGTGGCCAGATGGGTGAGACACTCATCTGTACAGGCAAGAAATTTCTTCTGGTCCTTCCTCTGAGGAGTTTGTAAATAAATTATACCACAGAAGCAATTAAGAGATGCCTGTGACTTTATGCTGAAGGAAAAATCTCCTGGATGATGGGGCTTTAAATACCAAGAACAGACTGGAACCTTCCATGTCCTATGGATGTCACTGTTGAGTATTGTCTTTTAGCTTAACCCATGATCATCTTTGTATTCATCTCTCTCTCTCTCTCCCCCTCTTTCCTTTTCCACCCATCTGAAAATAATAAGCAATTCAACAGAATCTGCAATAGCTCCTGTAATGTAGTACTAAAATCTACTGCCAGAGGATGCCATGTAGCACCAGTGTTAAGGGGATGAAAACAAGCAGATTGGCCATGTAAAGTCCTTTGGGCTTTGCATTTCTTTAACTTTCTTCCTTGCCATTATAATATCTATTTAACTGGTATTAATATACACAATAACACCTGAACCAAACTAAGCAGTCATCTTTTATACCACAAGCTCCTTCAGTGCCCAGCCCCTCTGAAATAAGTTATATGAAAACATGAAAATATGACCCTTACGTGGGTTTATTAACTCATCTGATACTACAGATGAGTTAAAAACTCCAACAACCTAGATTGTTGATTCTAATATTTGATTGACTGGTTGATTGATTTATTTTTGATGTTATAATAAAACCGAGATTGAAGTGTTTCTGTGACATATTCCTCTAGAATTTTAGCCTTTCTGCTTTGGCTTCTTATTGTGTGTTCCCACTGATCTAAAATCTAAAACCAGTCTGAAACTTGCTGGGAGAGGAAACACATTTTCCTTTTGGTACGTAGCATAGTGGTGTCTATGAGACAAACATTACAAAATATAATTGTAAAAATAGTTGATACCCCAGAAACTCAGCAGGAGTCAAACAGATTTATTTTCCAGACATTTTCCTCCTCTTCCCTTCCTTCCTGTTTTGGCCTTTTGAAGTGTTTGAGATAATCCCTGACATGATGCATAAATAATCTTCTCACTTGATAAGAAAAACAATTTATTGATTTGTAAGAAGGCTGTGCAGTAATTTCTAGGAAAAATTTTAGTAAAGATCTCACCATACTAGTTCTCTTTGGCATTGTGAACATAGAAGCTGTTTAATTTCTCTACAGTAATCAGGGTTACAAGACTGTAATCATTTAAGTCAATACAGCTATAAGAAAAAAAAAAAAAAAAAAAAAAAAAAAAGATAACATTTGTCATTCGCACTCCCAGTGTGAAAATAGAGAGGTTTTCAATCAACTTGTAAATTGATTTATATAAACTGGGACTCACTCCCATTTGTAAGAACTCATCAATCTGTCTCTGTGCCTAAAATTAATATACATCCAACCAAATACATTTATTTCTTAAAGAAGCATGTAGGGGTTACGTTGATTTTTAACTAAATCAGTTCAAAAAGTTTTAGTTAAATCGGTGTTATCTCTGCATATAGCTGGCCCTTGTGGCCCCCATCACAGAGCTAATCTAGACAACTTTTATAGGAACTTTTTTTCATCTTTTATCTTTCTGCTGTGGTTTTAACTTTTTAGTGGTTGCACTGTGAGATGACTCAATGAAAATAAAACAGCATTAATCAGTGGGACACATCTTCATTTGCATAAATGTAAACGAGTTTCCTGAAATAAAGCTAATATAACACAAAATTTCACTAGCCTGTTGCTCCCATATCAACAGGTCATGGCACCCAGGCTTCTCACAGAAGTGACAGTCTTCCTGGTGTCTTTTCATATATCCTCATCTCCTCATCTCAGCTTCCATCAAGAACATGCATAAGAAAGCAAAAAGAAGGTATTAGCCACAAGCAAACTGGCAAGTATCTGTGTCCCTGATTCATGCACAGTGAAATTATTGCTTTACCAGATGATAACTGCCTGTGTTAGTGTGCATGCTGCAGCAACATGGATGAGTTAACTACCTGGGGAACCTCGTGGCATTACACAAATGCTCTCTGGTGTGCTGGAGACTGGTGACAGCTCTCTGATCTCAGGATGCCCGATCCCAGTGTAAGTTACAGTGGGAGTTTTAATGGGCATTTGTTGAAGAAATGTTTCCATGTGAAATGGGAAAAAAACAGAGATCTACCATGACATGTTACTTCTGTTTTGACATATTTCAGATCCAAAATCCCCAAACATCCCCTGTCAAAGGCCAGGCAGCTGAAGGCAGGCAGGCAGTGAAGACAGGTCTAAAGCAGTTGTGGGAAGGTACGTGACAATGGAGTATTTTCCACTGCCAATCAGCAGCTTTTCATGACCACTTTCTTCTGAAGATCGCTTGCATGCCCTACCCTAAAGAGAGGTATGTATTTTAGGTGACAGAGACAATAGAAAGACCAAATGCTACTATTGGTAGATGTGCTTCTATCAACTTCAGGGGTGTTCCGTGAGAATGTGCTGAGCCCTGGGATAAAACGGTCGTCTATTTATTTTTTAGTTTGTATTTCATGTCACTATTGTGTACACAGGAAATGTAGAAAATAGTGAAAAATAGTAGAAAATATTGGCAATATAAGTAATTTCATAATTATTATCATACAGGGCCTTGGACACTGTTGAGACTTTGCTTTCCCCTGTTGTAAAGAGTATAATTGAGGAAGATTCAAAATATTTTGGTCTAAGTAATTCAGAAATGAGCTCAGGCTTGGATTTAGTTGCTGTGTTTGAAGGTGGTATTACATCCAGCCATGCATTCCTATCACCCTCCTTGTTTAAAGGTGGAGCAACAGGGTGCAGGCTGCAAAAATTTTCCTGTTGTCTGGCTACAAGAGCAGCAGCTTTTGGGAAAAAGAAGTAGTAGAAAACTCCATGTGACACACAGCTTAATCCAACTCAGAACACTTGAACTTTGCTTTCAGAGTCCTAAAATTATATATTTATGTTTTTAAGAAGATATGCGGGTAAAATGCAATGTGTGAGAATACAGATCTAGCCTTTTCTATGGAACCAAAGAAGTTATAAATCCTGTATATACAATAATCACCACTGTTATAATTTTGAGTGAATGGTTTAGATTTGTTCCACTCACTGCTTCTGATTCCCCAAAATGCATGTCTCTTTGGTAGAGAAGTGATGTAGTAGGGTTTGGATTGTGTGCAGCTGTAGAGTAGATCTTATGCTTATAAAGTACAGCTGGGATGCAGAATTTTCATATATTTCATAAATGAGTCAGCCAAGTAGAAATAAGGAATCAGACAAAATAAAATACTTTTTGTTGTTGTTGTTGTTGTTGTTGTTGTTGTTGTTGTTGCTGGCTTTTTTTTTTTTTTTTCCCAAGACTCTACTAGAGTTAACCTAAGTTTTTCTGAACACTGAAATCTCATGCATTTTTAAATTTAATTTGTAAAATATAATTTCTTAGAAATTAAAATTGCCAATAACCATAAATATATTTAAAAACTGATGAGAGATAAAGGGAGACAATCTTAAGCAAGAGGCTTACAGAAAGAGTTTGGGCTCAGAGAAGCCAAATACTTGCATGTGAGATCCCTGAGCTGCTTCTGCAAAGCCAAGAAACTGCCCAGAGGAGATGCCTTCGAAGAACTCCACCACTGGGGCTGTCTGCTGAAACCAATGCAAATTATGTCCAGCAGTTGCACTTTATCTGCACAGAGGTCTTCTTCTTGGGGCTTGTTCTCAATGGGGGAGGAGATGCATGTCTTGTGTGTTGTGTGGAGCAAACTAGTCTGGTGTGAATAGACACCATCCATAACCATGCAGAAGCAAGGCAATGAAATGCTAGCCTGCCTGGCAGGTTCTGCTGTCTTTCAGGAACCAGGCTAAACCTTGAAGGACCAGCCCTGGATCAGGACAGATAAACCCAGAGAGAACTGTATCAACTTTATATGTGTAACTGGAGCATCTCTGTAAAGTGCATGGCAACATGACTTAGAGGTGCTTGAGTAGATATCCTGTAGAGAAAACTGAAGTTCACTGTGGCTTCTTAGCTATCGTTCCTTGCCACCTAAAGCCAATTGTGGGCAGAGCTCCTCTTGTGTGCACAGAGCCAGACTAGTGCCATGCTATGATGGTGGGATTGGCATGGGTGGTTTTGCAAACCAAGGGGAAAAATTAATCTGCCATATTTTCTGATTAAAAATTGAAGAGACAAAACTGTCATATTGAGTTTAATTCCACAAAACCATTGATGAAATTCTCCACCAGACCTTCCTTGTGGATGACCTGCAATGGCATGTTGAGATTGATATTTAACTGAATGAGATTTAAAGACTACTTTAAAGGGATGTTTTCCTTATCTGCCCCTAATGTGGAAGCAGTAGTGTGGCTTCATACACATACGTTGAGAAGTGGTGAAGAGTGTCAATTAAATTACAGAAAAAAATAAAATAAATCCTTCCCATAATTAGAGACAGATTGCCAAATATTCCCTCACATGAATAAAACAGCTGCTAAATGAAACAGTATTGTCAGGTTTAACAATTTATTACCTATTATTTTATGTATATTCTGCAAAATCAAGACTACTGCACATATTTAAAAATGACAGAAGAAGCTACTTAAAAAAAATATTGGTGATTAAATGTCATAGATGCAGTGCTTCTTTGTTGACAAATCATGTGGATTCCTTTTTGATAGTTTGTCTGTCTGGATTTCATCCTTATTTGTTTTTGTTTTTATAGATATCTTTGTATTTCAGCTGGCAAAAATGCAGACCTCAGTGTAAGTGCAGACACAGAAGAGTGCTTTAGAAAGGTTTTGTTTAACAAGATTTATGTAATATATTTTAGGCCATTTTAATCTTTTGAATCTTCTGCTCAACTTAGTATTTTTCATTATTTTCAATATTTAAATAATCCTTCATTTATTTATCCCTATTACCCAAACATTCACCTGATGAAAACAATTTTTTTTTTTTTTTTTCTTTCTGTGTGCAAGCTGCTAGGTGCAAAATAATAGCTCTTCTAAAATTAGTGTTTATCCAAAATTTAAATGAAAATTGTTATTTCTGAAACTCTTGGGAAACAATCTTGTCTTGCAAAGAACTGACATAATTTAACTTCTGATAGTGAATGTCAGTGTCCATGTTGCCTGAGAAGCAGTGTAATACTCTTTTGATATTGCTATTTACTATTAAAAATATAAAGTCTATCATGTCTTTCAGTGTGAAGCCACAATAAAGCAGGCCAGACTCATTTATCCTTTCTTACACTGCTGTTTTGAACTCTTGTCTTGCTGTGCTGAAGAAAAAGGGTACAGTTTTCTTTTAAACACAAAGCTTAATATGATCTTTGATCTTTACACTTCAAAAAGTTTTTGCCTGGAACAGGCTTCCAGAGATGGGTTATAAATCCCTGAAAACAGAAATTTATAATGGAAAAGCAGTCACTACATTAATTATGGTAGCATAAATGTGGTGCTGTTTCTATACTTAATCACTGCTTAAAAATAAAAACAAAAAGTCTATCTTGACAGTACTCAATATCACATGGTCAATATTCAGTCAACTGTCTCTTAAAAAAGGGATAACTTGTTCATTCTCTTGGATTTAGATCTTTCATTTGTTAGTATGAGAAAGATTATAGAGGGAAGATTACATGTCTAAAAAGCTTCATTGCATCCAATATCTTGAATGTTTGCTTAGAAAAGCTATTACTCAGTTTACATGTATTTATTTATTTATTTCCTGCCGTCTTTGTCAGCAGATTAGATTCAAAGACTCTAACTTTGAAATTTCCTGTTGATATCCTGTAGGTCTTGGTTTCCTTCTGGTTTCTTCTGGACTGATGCTGTCTTTTTAGGCTTCAAATGAATTTGGAGGAGAGGAGTCACTTAAACATAATGTAAATGATCTAATATGGTAAACTTTGTAGGCATTTAATAGATTATGTGTTTGTATTTGGTTTAAACACTATGCTGAGAGCATATGTTGTAGTATATTAGTATGTATCTATTTGGCAAAGGGAAAAAGCATAAATCATAAAACAGTACAGATTTCACAGTGACAGTCTTCCAAAGAATATCCAAAGAAAATTCTAAAGGAAAAATTGTCTGGAGATACAGCATGCTGTGCTGAAAGGTTTTCTGGACTTCAAAAGACATATAAAATGTATGACAAATAAAAATGCTTATGAAATGGAAATAGATACTTTTTGTGCTACAAAGTACTATCGCAAAGCTGACACTGCAATCCAAAGATTATGGCTTTGGTTGCAATATTTGTGATTCACTGAATTTTAACTGTTCACAGCATATATACTTAACCCTTTACATGAGTCAGAATGTGACAGAAGGATCTTTTAATATGGCTGAAGTTAAAGAGAAATAGAGTGGCTAAATATAGTCACTCCATTGAGAAATCTACTAAAACTCTGGATGCTGGACATAAAAACATTTTATTTTTTATTTTTTTTCCCCTTGTTTTGAGTTCTCCCAGACTCCTCTCTGTGAAGCTTTCTCTGCTGTTCCATAAACTGGAGTTCTTCTTCTGCATAATTGCATCATGATCATCTTCTCTATTTCCTACTCTGTTTTAAAACACATTTCTTCCTCAAAGACTACCAAATGTTAAACCTTGAGTGGAAGGACGTAATTGTAGGGATTGTTGGAGAGAGCAGTCCTCAGTTCTGGTCCTGGGCAGTGTTATGGGATCTGGCAGTATAGCAAAACATGTTCATCTTGTTCCAAGCATTTCTGGGCTCAGAAAAACTGTTAAGTACATGTTGAAATTAAAGTTTTTTCTTCATTATCATCTCATTTATGCTACATTTTGACTGGTCTTCATTTTCCCTTCTTTGTGTCATAATACACAGACCAGCCAAAAATAACAGTGTGAAAAAATGCTGTTACTACCGGCAAAAACAGAATAGGCAAAATGAGGTGCTCTCCCATCGTTGCATGCCAAAGAGTGAAATACCATCATCTTCTGCAGAAGCACTTTGTTCTCCACCAGGGTTCAGGAGGTCCAAGTGATATCTGTCATCCTGAGATCCTGCCTCTGACAGTGAGCAGTGTGCTGGCAGCTCAACTAAATGATAAGTGAATTGATATTCAGTACTTTAATACTAGTATTTGTTCTGGAGGGTAGACCTAGGCCTTGTTGGGTACTTGGGTATTTTCCTCACTAAAGAAAAAACCTGTCAATAGCTCAAAGCATAATAATATTCTATTGAAGACAAGTCTATTCTTAGGTTTCAGATAAGTTAAACACTGAGCTGAAGACCAAGGCAGAACCAAATGATAACTGTGATAACTGTGAGTTTTTTTTGCCTTTGTTAGGATTTTACCTTGTTAACTAATAATAAAAAGAACACTTTTTTTGCTTTCTTTCCTTTTTTTTTTTTTTTAATTTCTTTTTTTTTTTTCCTTGACTTAGTGAAGGCAAGACCTTGCATCTGACATACCAAAGCAAAAGAACATTTAATTCAGGATCCAGATTTTGCAGTTTGGGTCCATCTGTGATAAGAACAGAGTGTGAATTCATGGAAATGCTTCTGTGAATTTTTAATAAATTATCACTAGCCCATTATGATACAAGCTAGAAAACTACACATAAATGTAGCAAGGAAACACCGTACAGAAAAGAGGTGCTTCCCTCACACAGAGGGGTCCAGCCCCCTCCAGCAGGGTGCTGGGAGTGCTTTGTGCTCCTTGAAAACACCTCCCTGCAGCAGCATTTGACTCCATCTCCCAGAACTGTTGCAATATTAATAAGGCCATGGGCAGAAGCACTAACTTTCTTAAGGACAGGACACAGAATAACAAACAATAGACGAAGCTCTTCTTTTTAATCTGGTAACTTGATTAAAATTAGTTGTCTTATTTTAACAAAAAATATTTCCATGCTAACAAATGCAAACATTTGAAGTAGGTTAAATATGTTAAAAAAGCCATAAATTCTAGGGAAAGATATTTCATCACTTTTTGATCCTCAGATTTTTTACACTGATTTGTGTGTTTTTCCAAGGAAATGAGAAAAGTTCATTTTGGGTCAAAGGGTTTTATTTATTTATTTATTTTTTTGATCATTTTTTTAGTAACCAAACCATACGAACAGATCTTCACATAGCTCTAGTTTGTAGTTCTGGTGATGGCAGTTTTCCAAGAAATGTTTGGGAATCAGGCTCCCACAAGTCCACTTATTAGGAAGGGAAGTATATTTGCAATCTTGTAATTCTTTGTTACTTTACAATTGTATTCAGTTTTCAGGATTGCAAGCAAGAAAAAAAATGACTCTCTTTAAGGTGGAGCACATAAATTTGAACTTCATACACAATATGAGTAATGAAAATTTCTTTTTTGGGAAGAGCTTGAACACTCCTTGAGTAAATTCTGTGGATGTACGGTAATAATCTGAATTATGTTAAGATATGCAAATAGTTTTCTATGGAAACTAGAAAAAGCTGCAAACTTTCAATCCCAGATGGAGTTCTTATTAAGGAAACCTCGTACTTTTGAAAATCATATTTCTCCATCTGCTTGTAATATCTTTCAACTGCCTCTCTGTGTAATTGTAATGATGGCTTCTTCAAGTCATATGCATTGTTTATTACATAATTCCACTCCTTCCCCCAGAATGCAAATACCCACCTTGTCAGGCTGTAAGGACTAAATTCAATTTCTATGCTGATCCAGGCAGGGGAGAGCAGCATAGTTACGATGTCTTAGCAAAGGGAGTGTACAACATGTAACTCACTCTCCTCAAACCCTCCTCAGAGAGAAATTTCTTGCCCCTCTTCTGTCCTTGTGGTCTGACTCATTCTGACTCACTTTGGCTGAGAAAGCATTGAGCTTTACTCTTCTGGGAAAGTGCAAAAAGGAGCAATCTCACTCCAAATAAATGCAAATACTAAGTCATAAACATCTTGGAGAAAGCACTTACAGAAGTGAGAAATTTATTGTCATACAGCATTCAACTTCAGTGTAATGTTGGTTATCTTATTTTTATTCTGACTGAGGGAATGAAATTCTTAGGTTGTGAATCCAAGCTCAGTAAATGCTTCAGGTAAATAATAGAACGTATTTGGTTAAATTTCTATTTCAAACCGTTGTTCAGAGGTGCTTATCCAGTCACTTCAGTTTAAGAAAGCAAGCAATTTCATTGACTTCAGTACATTGTCCAAGTGCATTAGCTTAAGCCTTTATTGATTTACTTGAAGAAACGTTAGAGTTCCCTCAAAGAACATTCTTGCCACTACCCTTATCTGTTTGGACATTCCTGCAAAGATAACAGTAGCAGTTCACCATGTTAATATAAAAATCCAAGTTGGTATTTACTAGAAATGGCTTGTGACAATTTTTAGTTAGGAACGTCACAGTGCTGTTGTAATAAAATAATAGCACTTATCCTGAGGGCAGCGGTGTGAGGAGGGTGCAGGTGCCAAGGAGCTCTGTTCTGCAGCTGCTGCAGGGTGCACCCCAGAGGTGCCAGCTGCTCACTGAGGATCCCCCACCTGGAACCGGGGGCTGAAAAGCTCTACTTTTGCAGTGGTGGAAGCAGTATTTCACAGAAACCTGCAAACTCTGTAGTAGCCAGATGGTGTCAGTCTTGTATTGAAGCTTTATAATTATTCTTCCTGTGGTGCTCAATAGAATATAATAAATTCTGCTGCACACATATTTTTTTTCACCTGTACTTGCCTAACAAAACAAACAAACAAACAAACAAACAAACAAAAAACAGGAGTGACTTGCCAAAATCTGCTGTGAGCAGGTCATGCTGGCTGTCCTTGAATTGCAGTGCACTTTTGTAGACCAGTGTAAAATTTGCATTTCCTTAAATCTGAGATCCTCTCTGAAAAATTGCCTGAAACATCTTTCTTGATTTTATTGTCATGATGACTGACTCTTGCAGAAATTCTTGTTATCGAGACAGAAAATAAAAATAAAAATAATAAAAACAAACAAACAAACAAACAAACAAAAACAGTGTCTGCAAGAATTTAAATGTACTAAACCTGCACAGAACTGGGAAAATAAAACCAAAACCAACAGTAAATGACAGGCCGTTTGAAGACAGGCAACATTAACAATAAAAACTCTCTTAATATGCAATTACAAGAGACCCTTAAAAAGGTAATTATTATATAATCCATTAGTTAATGCAAACATTATGGGCTTTTGGATGAGCTGTAAAACTGAGTTCTTGGCCACTCTCAACCTTCAGAAGTACCTTGGCACTCTGACCAAAAGCTGGGGTGTTAACACAAGGGCTCCGTCCAAATTCCGTATGGGTAACAATATTTTGCCTAACTGACATTTGCATATAATTTAGTTAGATACATTATTATTCCCTGCTTGTCTCATACTATAGTACAAAGCTGCTGTATTAAGAGATGCTGCTCCTTTGCCAGAGGTTTTAATAATCCACCAAAGGGATTCTTGTCAGTACCAGAACAGTGTTTGTGGTCAGTGTTTTGGGAGTCTGGAATTAAAGTGCTCTATAAATAAATGTCCATAACCAAAGCTCTGTTTCAAATATCACAGATACTTTGGAAGCTATGGTATTTGCTAGTGATGCTGGACCCCTGAGACTGCTGGCAATGTTAAGGGAATTGGTTATCATCTCTGCCAGGCCCTGAATGAATAAAAAGGAAAACTGTTAAGAGGGCTCAAGAAATACATAGTGTGTCTTTTTGTGAACTGAATTTAAACTATTTATTAAAGAAAACAAAACAAAACAAAAACAAAAACAAAATACATCAATTTGGCAGTCTGTCCATAGTCTGTATACTGCTTCAAATCTGCACATCTTCTTTTCCCAGAAGCAGACTTGACAGGGTCACTTTGCCATTCTTTGGGACTGGGTAGGGTTTTGTGTTGTGACTACACTGTTATTTTTTAGACAGGGTATTTTGGAAGGTGTCTTTAGGGAAATTTCCCCATCTCCTCTGGAATTTTACTCCCTTAGCTGGATTCTCTGGAATAGGAGTGGTTTGTTTTCTATTTTTCATGTACATCATCACAAATATTGTGCCTGGCACTGCTTCAGGGAAAGGCCAGGATGTCTGTTGTGGCTGGTCCACAAAGCACCGCTAGGGTAAAGAATGAGAATTGGAGATGAAGCTAGGCTGTGAATACCAAACTGTTGTGGTTGTATCCCATAGTTCAGGGTTGTTCTTAGTTCCACTTATGATACTACTTCAGATACTTCAGGCCTGGAAAACCAAGACAAGTTCTCCAGTTCTCCCTCTTGCATTCTGCTGCAGTGAAACACATTTCTCTCTTCCAGCAGCAGTGATTTCCATTCTCCTGTTTCCCTCCCATCCTTCCACCCTTACAATCATTATACCAGGCTTGGCATTCAGTTATTTAGTCTTCTGTCTCACTAAGCATATCATGAAAAACAAACAAACAAACAAAAACAAGTGGTGAAAACTGGTACTGTGTTATTTTTCTCCTCTGTATAAGGAGAAAAAGTGATACTTTGTGATTGTGATGATTCGTGTTCATTCGGTAGCTCTCAGTTCATCATGTGTGTTGCAATACAAAACCAGAGAAAACCCTGGCCCTCACACAAATGAGTTTATGATGTATTTGACATATTATAAACTCAAAAGCACAACTTGTTTCCAAGTGGAAATAAATACAAAGAAAATCTATTACGCAGAATGGTGACTAGATGATTCTGATTTTCCCTTTTGCTGTGTTGAAGCTTGATTTCTTCTCCCAAGAGTGCTACTCTCAGAGTTACAATCGTGTAGTACCCTCTTTGTGGTTTTGGTGGCTACATAGGAGCCTTAAGAAATCTTTGTCTTTCAGTGTTATTTTTCCATTGAGTTCATAAGTCTAAAAAAAGCCTCTTCCCAATTAATTTGCACTCCTGAAACTGTGAGGAATTTAAAAAAAGGGGTATATTCTTTTTCTGATTTACAGTGACACAATTCCACAATTAGTGCGTTCACTTCCATGTAATTTATCTGGATCTATATGAGCGTAAATTGGAGAAGAATTTGGCTGCTAAATATGCAGCTGATTTAGATGTTGACTTAACATGGTTGGCATTAACGATCTCACTGTATTTAGAAATACAGCCAGTTCTCTTCCAATTTAATTTCCTTTTATTTGGTTTTATATCCCCTGGTGGTAATATGGGTTGGGATGAGGGGTTACCTTAGCTAGCAATGCAGGATGTAGAATGACAGAAACCGTTGAAATAGTGGGGGAGTGTTGGCTAACATTGAGGGTAGCAGTGCCATCCACACCCTGTGAGCGCCTGAATCAATGAAGACATAAGACATTTTCCAAAAACAAAACACAAATTAGAAAAAAAAGGCCTTTTATGCCCTTGTTATTGCCAGTGCTGTAGAGAAAGGAAATTAACAAATTGAAACCAAGGGCCTTTCCCAGATCAAGCTTTTCCTTATCACAGGACATGCCACACTTAGCCCTTGTTACATCTCAATTCACTTTTAGCTTTCATTAATCAGAATTAACTTATCTGTGATACATTCATGTTTACTCAAGCTTTCAGCCTGTAGTGATGCACAACTAGCACTTGGGTTGTGTCATGTTCTAGGAGATCTGTAAAGTAAATGAGAAAGAGAGAGAGAGAAATTTTAATTATATAAAGTTAGTTTTGGAACTTCATTTTCCACAGCCATTTCTATAAAATCTGCAGGCAGCAACACCAGCCCCACTCAGAGCCCTTGGTGCTCGCTCTACTGGTAGCACAGAGGTTGCCAGAAGCTGCCATAAGTAGCTATGCGGGGATTTATTTTTTATTATTTATTTATTTATTTATTTATTTTTCTGGCTGCAGATTGCTGTCTGGCTTGATCCTTTGGTGGAGAGAGAAATGAGACAGCAGATTTGCCTGTGTGTCCCAGGATGGTTTTTATGGGGAGCACAGTGGGGAACACTGGCCAGTCAGCATGGGTTGGGCAGCCCTGAGACTCATCCAGATTACAGCTGGGGATGGGGTCAATATTGAACAACCTCTTGAACAAGAAATTCACAAAATTTTCCCCTCCTTTGCTATCACGTGGCTCCATTAAGTGCTTGTTGGAAACAGTCAAGGAAGGAGCCTCATATCTTCTATTAGCAGTTTTTGAAGTACTTCCAAGAAAATGTAATATGATTTTCCTACCTAATAACCTTAAATGACCATATGTTTTAGTTTATTTGTTAGGTTTTAAAGTAAGACATCTGACTGGAATTAATTGCTTCTTTAGAAACATGGATCCCTGATGTCTTTTGCTTTTATAAAAAATCCTTTTGTTACAGTGTAATTCTGAGAGACTTGGAATTTCCAGGTGAACCTTGGGTTCCAGTTTGGCTGGACATTTATGGAGCCTGATTTACTCTGAAACAATTGAGACATTTTTATTTAGTTACTTATTTATTTTAATTACCTTTTAAAAGGTAATGAACATGAATTTTGTTCGGTACTTACACAAAGAGTGGAAAATAAGAGTATCCTTGCTTTTATTAAGTATTTCTTTGTGGCAATGGTGAAAACTCTTTTAAAGTTATTTTTAGTTGTTTCTTCATATCTCCCCTAATGGGTGTGTTTTCCCACCTTCTAGGCATGGTTGAGCAATGACAACACAAACCAACAGGGCCATTATTTTATTTTTCATGAGATCTGAAAAGGACAGAATAAATCAGATTAAAACAAAGAGGCCTCCTTTCCCATTCACAAGATGGGGCAGTTGTGCAAAGTGATTCTCTTCACATGGTAATCTTGGGGCTGTTTGCATGTTGACTAAGAAATCTTCCTTTGGCTTGTCCTACCACAATGTTTCCAGTGGCATATTAGGCACAAATTCTTTAATACAGAGTTTTTACAGAGGGTAACCTCTCGAGTTCCATCTGGTTGCCTTTAGGTGGTGTATCAAATGATCCATTCTCCATGAATCTCCACCTGACAGCACCGTATAGGGTTTCTCACAGGCAGAGTGGATTACCAAATTTTTAGCATAGTCTCTGTGGTGCTTCTATTAACAATCATTGGATCATTAAAATTTTCCTGAGAAATTCTTTACTCGGAGGGTGTTGAGGCACTGGAACAGGTTGCCAAGAGAAGCTGTGGATGTTCCATCCGTGGAAGTGTTCAAGGCCAGGTTGGATGTGGCTTTGAACAACCTGGTCTGGTGGGAGGTGTCCTAGACCATGGCAGGGGGCTTGGAATTAGATGTTCCTTAAGGTCCCTTCCTATCCAAGCCATTCTAAGGTTCTAAGATTCTATGAAAATTAAAATGGTGAAAGAAATCAATGTGCTACTCTTCACCTTGACCATGGAGCTGCTGCCTTCAAACTAAAGAGTTTGTCCTAACAGACCATTTGATATATGTAGAAAGCAGACATAGAAACATTTACAGAACTCTTAATGTATCTGTGAACAGTGGCAGGAAGCCTGATTATGAGTAAGAGCATAGAGGTTAATAAGGGAGAAAAAAAAGAGAAGGGAACAATGCAGAAATAAGAATGTAGAAAGAGTATTTGGTACAACTGTAATGTTTCAGTACAAATACTGGGACTATAATGAAAGCTGTCAAACCTTCTCAATTATGAACCAGAGTATTTAAGGTAAGTTTTCTAATTATTTCCACCAGTGCCAAAGAAATACTGAAGTGATTTTGTGCTGAAATGGAAGGTGGATAGACTGATAAATTTTGATACTTTTTAAACAAAAGTAGTTTATTTGAAATTTGTTATGGTATTTCTGATTTCTACTTGTGTGTTGTTAACCACAACTAAAAAATCTTCTATTTTAAAAATGTATTAACCCAAA
This sequence comes from Oxyura jamaicensis, assembly GCF_011077185.1. Taxonomy (NCBI): domain Eukaryota; kingdom Metazoa; phylum Chordata; class Aves; order Anseriformes; family Anatidae; genus Oxyura; species Oxyura jamaicensis. Next base: position 19,248,617 of record NC_048893.1, read on the forward strand.
CTGATTTAAAATTATGCAAACACTAATTTTGTCATCTGAGTTAATGTAACAAAGCTGATTTTTAATTTTTGGTGGAACCCCAGAAAGAATTAGTTGAAATTTAAATACAAACTTTTCTTATCTGTCTTATCTGATGTTCACAAATACCAGTGGAAATTTAATACTTTTCTAAGAAATAGTGTTATAGAATATTCTACAACATTACAAAAGCTGTTGGAGTTGATTTCATTTTTTTTTAAATTAAAATTAAATTAAATTAAATTAAATTAAAATAAAGGAGGTTCTAAAGACCATATTTGAGACTGTCTTCAATAAAAAATAATTTTTAAAAAAGTTGCCAGCTTGGTTCAGAAGAGCTGTCAAAAAGTATGAGCAACACTTTTTAAGTGGTTACTGAGTCTGCAATTTCAGTAGCTATTGAGGGTTCTGATTAAGATCCAAACTTGACGGTGCAAAATCAACTTTGTTATAAATTCAATACATCAGGGTCCAAGAAGGTTGTGGTGCTAAATCAGAATGAAGACTCATCTTTAAGTCTGAATAAAGCTTCTAAGGTCTGGTTTACATCTCACAGTACTGTCAATAGGGAGTGACATCATAAAATGCACTAATATAAAAGGTAGACTGAATGTGATAGTGTAAAATCAGTGTAATGTCAAGAGAATTGGGTGGTTTTCTACATGAAGTTTAAAATAATTTATTTTCTTTTTCCATTTTTGACACCTCAGTCCAACTCAGGCAAAAATGTAGGCTGAGAAGACAGCTACACTAGGTAGGAAGCCAATTAAAACAAACTTTCATAAAAGAGCAGGATGATTTTTCAGGACAGGCAATGTTATCTTGTGAACACCAATATAACTTCCTAAATGTCTCACAGATGCAGTCTGAAAGAAACTGCATCCCCCTCCTAGTAAAAATATCTTAGCCACCTCAAAGAAGAGACCATCTGGAGGCTTACTCACTTTGGGAGATGCTGAGTTAATTGAGTGGAAGTCCAAATAACTCTTCAGGAAAGACATACTGAAGACTAGCACTAGACTCTAAAGTGATTTCAAGTAATGTATCTCCAAGTGAATTTGTTTCAGTATTGTTATTACTTAATTACCATATTTTCACCATACTGGGAATCCTACCATATATCAGAGCTCATTTTGGAAGGAATTTCCTAAGTATTGTTATTTGGATAAAAGTCAGTCAAATACAGTAATATTTCAATAATAAAATCGCTACCATTAGGTAAAATTATTTTCTAGTAGATGGATTTCCCCTAACAACTCTGTTTTCAGACTTGAGCAGGTAAGGTAGTTTAAGAAAATAATATTCATAAAGTCTCTGAAATTATGTCTGAATGAAGACATATTAAAATCAACGAAAAGTTTCCAGCCCAGTGTCTACATGCTGCTTTGAAAATTAAAGAGCAGTGGCTGAAGCATCAGAGTATTAGAGAGTTTAATCTACGCGCTTTTCATTAGATTTGATATAAGTCATATAGATCAACAAAATATTCCTAAGAAGGGCCAGGAGATGAAATGTATGTCAGGTCAACTATTGGACAATCATAGAATCATGGAATGGCTTGGGTTGGAAGAGACCTTAAAGATCATCTAGTTTCAACCCCCCTGCCATCAGCAGGGATACCACCCACTACATCAGCTTGCTCAGGGCTAACCTGAGTCTTGAGTCTAACCTGGTCTTGAACACCTCCAGGGATGGGACATCCACAACCTCTCTGGGCAACCTGTTCCAGTGCCTCACCACCCTCTGAGTAAAGAATTTCCTCCTAACCTCTAGTCTAAATCTCCCTTCTTTTAGTTTAAAGCCATTCCCCCTTGTTCTGTTATTATCTGATTGAGCAAAGAGTAGCTCTCCATCTTTTTTGTAGGTCCCCGTTAAGTACTGAAAGTCTGCAATGAGGTCACTCTGCAGCTGTTTCTTCTTTATGCTGAACAACCCCAGCTCTCTCAGCCTTTCTTTGTAGGAGAGGTGCTACAACACAATGGACAATACTCTTTAGTCTCTTCCCTAAATATCAGGATGATGGGGCAAACTGCAACCTCAATAAATTTGCAGATGATACAAAAATGGGAGGAGAGATTGATGGACTAAGTATGTGTTCTGCCATCCAGAGAAACCTCATCAGGCTGAACAAATAGGCCAAGAGGATCATAATGAAGTTCAAGAAAAGGAAGATGTCAACTCCTGCACCTGGGAGGGAATAATCCCATATACTAATACAGTCTGGGGATTGACTAACTTGAAAGCAGCTTGGCAGAGAAAGACTTGGTAGTCTTCTTGAACACCAAGTTGATCATGACCCATCAATGTGTCCTTGAGGTAAAGCAGGCCACAGTACTCCTGGGCTGCATTAGGCAAGGCTGAGGAATAAACATGATTTTCAAGTGGAGAGGTAGTGGCAAAAGGAATGTTCTCCCACTCTTCTCCAAAGAGGTGACTCCATCTGCCTGAAAAAGAGGCCAGACTGTGACTGAACTGTGCAGCATGTGCATCCAGCAAAGATACTTGGGAATAATACAGTAGTAGCAGCTGCCTGGTTCTCACCTCTACTGTCTGCTTTCCTTTGGGTTTGCTAATTGTGTTTGGGAACTGTTTTTTGTTTCCAGACCTGTCTGCATATTCACAACTACCATTTGTCTGAAATGCTTGGAGAGCTTTTGGACATCAAAGTGGTGATATGGTGTTGAGGGGATGTTGAGATCTTTCAATTGAGACTTCTCTAGTGTCATTTAGGCAATAAGCATGTAGTCTGGATATTGTCCTATCTGTTTTACAAATCACTCCTCAGGCTGCTGTAATCTCTGACCTGGAACCTCATCAGCCCTGAGCATTGTACATCCCTTGTGTCTGCAATCTCTACCATAGGACTTAGAAAACAATCTTCAGATTAACTGCTAGTGCAGAATCCATATCTTCAACAATTCTTTCTGCTTGGCTCCTTATTTTACCACCTTGGCTTGTTATGGGGTATGGAACAAGTAAGTTCTGCCATGCCACTTATATATTACTCTTTTCTAATCTGAGATCCCTCTTTGCTCTTTTTTCTTTTCTTAACATAGCAATTCCTCTTTCATTGCTTTTACCTTGAGTAAGTTGAATTGATCTTGTCCTAGTGACTGAAGATTTTTACATCTCAAACCTTAGCCTTATCTCTTGAGCATGCCCTGCCTTCCCCAGTGCTGTAGTGGAATTACTTGTCTACATTCATTTACTCTTTGAGTGGAGCTGGGATTTTTAAGAATTGGGTAGATTATGCCCTTTCCAATTTATGTGAAGTTCATATTAAAACAAATAGGAGTTAGGAACGTAAGTATATTTAAGAATATATGTCTTACTGCTTCTGGGTGATATCTAGAAACTGGTTTAGGAAAAGAGTTTCAGAATTATATTCTGTTTCCAAACTATAATTCAGAAAATTCAGTTCCATCCTGTATATTTTAATAGCCTAACTGTTAGCATAAGAATAGAAATTAAGAGAACAAAGTACAGTTGTCTTTGCTGCCTGGAAATGTTGAAACCAATGACAGCTATTAGCTCTAAAAGGCTACTGTGCATGCTTTGCTGTTCTTTCTCACATTAAGGATGGCTGTTCCATAGAAAATCAAGAATATTTTCTCCAGTGAGTGAAGACTGACTATAAAATGGATAGAGCAGTTAGAGCTTTCAGTTGGAGGAGGAGAGTGGCCCTACTTGCTGAAAACCCTCTGTTACTTCATTGTTTTCTACAGCAGTCTTACAGCAGTCTGAATGTGAAGCAAATTGTTCTTTTTTTTTTTTTTTTTTTTTTTTTTCAGTTTTAGCAATCTTTCAGGCTTTCTAGAATTGAAAGTGTTGCTTCTTAACTCATTTGGCTCATTCAAAAGGGGAAAATGTGTAATTGGTACACGTATGGCACCTTTATCTTGTCCCTTTCCCATTCTTCAGATAACCTATTTGCTTTTTTTTTACCACTTGAATATTTTCAGGCAAGAACTCTGATGTCCTCTGTGTCCTGTTCACTGTGTAGTACATATTTAGTACAGTGAGAAACAAGCAGAATTAACACAATTCATTCAAAGGAAATCAAGACACAACCTACCTGGAGTCCACAAGTGCAACCTCCTTTCCCCCAGCTCAGCTGTCTTCACAAGCTGCAAAGTACTTCTGTGTTCATGTGTTCTGCTGAATGGCTGCAGTCCTAGTCTGTTGGCAAGACAAAAAAAAGACCATTTGGAATGCAATAAATTTTGGTTCTAAAGAAAACTTGGACAAAAAAGTAGAAGAATAAATAGATAGGTCGTATATTGACTTGAGACCAGAAGAAAGGAAGTTTCTCTCAACCACTTAAACTCTGAATTTTATTTGAGTGATAACCCAGTGAAGCCAGTGAAGAGCTGTGACACCTATCAAGATAAACATTCATAAAGTTCAAGGACTTTAAAAGGTTTCATGTTAAAGGACTTGTATTTTTCTTCTTCGGACTCACACAGACTGTGTAAATACAATAAAAGTGGCCAATAATATATAGAAAGGTGAAATGAAAGGAAATGAAAAGAAGCTATTACAAAAACCCAACCCAACCTAAACCAAAACAAACATGAATAAACAAAACAAACAAACAAAAACAAACAAGCAAAGGCAAGAGGAAGAGAAAGAAGACTTAGAAACGGTAAAAGACTTGGTGACTTAGAAGGGGTAGGCTGGAAGAATGAGAGTTGTGAAGGTGAAAAGACATCAGAGAGGAAAAATAATATATAGTAGAACAGGCAGGGGTGTAGGAAAGAGGAAAAAAAGGACAGTTTTTTTTTTTTTTTTTTTTTCAGGGAACAAGAAGGTAAAGGCCAGAAAAAGTAGGAAATGGAAAAGAACAGAGAGGGATAGTAGAGGGACAAGGAGGAGTAGAGGAGGGAGAAAGTAGAGGAGGAAAGTGACCAAAAGGAAAGAAAGAAGAATTGTGTGTTGTAACAAGAACAAGGGACTGAGAGATCTTGAAACAACAGAACAAATGGGGAAAAAAAAAAAAAAAAGAAAAAAGAATGAATTATAGGAAAAATAGGAATACAAAATGAGAAAATAATCAATAGAAAAATGAAGAAGGAAAGAATACTATACAAGAACTTTTTTTTTTTTTTTTTTTGGGGGGGGGGGAGGGGAGTTTGGGGGTTATAGAAGAAATACAAGTATTTGTAGGAAATATAAAATATCATGACTTTCACAAGCGTTGAGCCATGCTACATATTGCTTTATAAAAATGCTAAAGTGGAAGAAATTACATTGAGCTATTGTGTAGAAGTTAGAAAAAGAAAACACAAAACTGGTATTTTATGACACAGACAGGAAAGAATATTTTATGTATGCTATGACTCCCATATCTGTGAAAGCTATTGTGACTGGTGTCCAGCCCTCACTTTATACATTACTCACTGTAAAGGATGATGTCACAGAAGGATTAGTTCTAATCCTGGATGAGAAAGCCTGGTGATGACTCAACAAGGAGTAGAAAAGAAGGAGCTAAATCAGCTTAAAGTCAGGCTTTATATGTTTGGATGGAATCAGCATTTTATTTATGTACTGATTCTCTTCACAGAACAACTCACACATCTGATGAATCTCAGGCTATGACTTTCCTATTCCTGACTCATGTTTTATCACGCTACTGGCCCAGATGTTGGCTGCCGCTAACAGAAAATAGGAGACCATGCTCCATGATCAGTACAAGGAAAAAATCAATTAACAACAGAGCTCTCATAGTGGACTGATCAGTGCAAAGAACTAATCTATATACCTAGGGCAGGCCTTCAGTTGTCATGTAGTAAGAAATGTAGTTGCTAGATAAAACAGCTTGAATTCCTAAATTCCTTTGGTAGCCTTTAAATCTTCCATCTAGCAGAGACACATGCATAGTATTAAGTCACCAAATTTGCTCACCTGCTGAATAATTGGCATGGATTCCCTGCTGGTTCAGCCTGGTTGTTTCAGCCTCAGTGCTTGGCTCAGCTGAGCTGAATTACAGCAAGAGAATAAGTCTTGCTGGAAAGGATAGGTTTGCTATTTGTGTAGAAGCTATCTATGAGCCATGGAGCATCTTTGCAGTAAGTCTTTTAGCCAGGCCTCACTTACATGGGAACAAGATGGGAAATAAGGTGCTCAGGGCACCATTGGGTCAGCTGTATCTGAATCAGAATCAAAAGGTGAGTGATTTGAGTGTTAAGTGGTCAATTCAAAGCACGTCTATCTATAATGACTAGTCTAGTACCGAAAAAATCTTTCTTGTACTGAAATGAAAGCAAACCATTTGCAGAGATTTATAGACCATTTGATTTAAAATTTATTGGAAAAGCACCAGAATCCTGCCTGGGGAGGAAACAAATGGAAAAATTACTTTGCTGCTCATCATGGCTCTGGCAGATATTTCCATATTTATTTATTTTGAACAGTATTACAGAAATGAGTGATAATTATTGTAGAAATTAGTTTCTGTTTCAGGGAGGTACCGTCTAAAATCATTCTTTAGATCTCAAAACAGATTAAGAAACTGGGACTGATATATCTCAGTGAAGAGTTTCTTTCTTCACACTGTTGTTTTTAGTCTCAGAAACAATTGCCACTTGCAAGGTGTTGTTTAGGAAAAATTGATTTTTAAAAGACTTGCAGGTTTATTTCCAAAAGTTGTTAAATAGTGGGGGCTGCTATTAAACCTCTGTTTTGAAACTCCCAATTTAAAACTTTAAAAAGGAAGGCCAAATCTGCCTCAGATGTAAGTCCCCTAACATGGATGTAACAGTTGGAATTAATTTTGTCCATAATTTTTAGTGCTAGTTACTCAACTTTTAAATTACTATTGCAAAGCTTGAAGGTGTAAGAAAAGAGTAAAGAAAGGATACTCTGGAAAAAAAATGTGAATGAGAAAAATAACATTTTTCCCACTTATGAAGTGCACATATATAATATTTCACATTTAAATATTGTATAAATTAGAAAAAAAGATATATACATAAATCAATGACAGTGGTTATATGACAGTTCTTAGTCACCCTTTATATAACAGCTTTGACATCTCAGTCACTTCCCAGCAGACTGCTGTCAATCCAACTGGGAAAACCAATTCCCAACTAGAACAGTTTTGCATAGAGCAGCTACAAGTCAGCCTGAGAACAATAGGGAATGCCAGAACCCTAGCTAGGCACATGGAGAGGAAGTCAAGCTCTCCTCACATGCCCCCTTGACAGAAGATAACAGGCAAAGTCAGTCTAGTGACTGGTGATCCTTTTTTCATTACAAAAAATTGTTCTGGCAAGGGACTTCTCTCCCCTCTCTCTCTTCCCTCTTCCCTCCTCTCTATTCAGTTGTAAAGTTTTTTTCTTTTCTCATCATGAGTTTCTGGCTTTTGGGAGGAGATATCATGAATATTCATAAGGAACTTGCAAATTTCTGTGACAGCATCTCATAATCCTTCCTATAAATCTTTCTTAGATTATTGAACCACTGTCACTTATCAAAGTGTGGAGGACAAAAGAAAAAAAAAACACTTCAAAATAATAGGTTTCTATTAATGGTCTGAAAGTTACTTTGGAGCACTGACACTGAAAAAAAAATCAAAACAAGAGCAGATCCAATAAATAAATAAATAAATTGCAGTTGATCTAATACAGACCTGAGGAAGTTCTGGAAAAATTTAGGTGTATTTAAGTGATGATTCCCAAACCAACTACTCAGCTGTAATTAAGACAATATAATTACCTAAGTTCACCAGGGGCCTTTTTCTTTGATGTTAAACATTACTATTATGAGAATCCGTTCTATGAAGCCCATCTCAAGCCCTAGTATGAGAAGCCCTAGTATGAGAAGCTCAGCAGCTGGTTCAACACCTGATGAAGTTTCAGAAATAGGATTTTTTCCTTTAACTCTCTCTTTAACTTGTAAAACATCCTCAGAGTATACCTAACAAACACTGAGAACAATGCACTGCTTGCAAAATGCAGTTAGGCATATTTTTTAAAGGAACCAGAAGGGAACCTGTGCATCTCTTCATAATATAGTAAGTGTAGCATTTCTAATACAAAAACTGAAATTCGGTCACTAGACCTTCCTCAGGTACAAGTCACATCTTTCACCTTTCATTCAAGCATTTTAACTACTCGGATTTAGTTTTTTTTTTTGTTGTTGTTTGTTTCTTTTTTTTTTTTTTTTTTTTTAATCTTATTCCATTGAAACTGGACTATGTTACAAAAAAAAAAAAAAGAAAGAAAAGAGAGTAATGAAATCAAAAAGAGGGAACAATAGTAAGTTCAATTCTGAAACTTAGGGTTTATAAAATAAACATCACAAGGAGAGAAAAAGAGTTCTTGGTTCTGTTTGCCAGTTCCAAGAATGTTTGTTCACCTTATCCATGACTAAGTATCAAAACAGGAAGAGAAATGGATTTGAAATGCCATTAGCTGAAGAGGAAAGTGAAGCTGTATCTCATACTTTGAAAATTTTTCTTTCTTTGATTAACAGAATTTTCATAGAATCATAGAATGGTTTGGATTGAAAGGAACCTTAAAGATCATCTAGTTCCAGCCCTCGTTGCATGGAAAGGGACACTTCCCTCTAGGTCATATTGCCCAAAGCCCCATCCAACTTGCCTGTGAACACTTCCAGGGAATGAGACATCCACAGTTTCTTTGGGCAACCTGTTCCAGTGCCTCACCACCCTTAGAGTAAAGATTTTTTTCTGAATATCTAATCTATATCTACCTTTTTTTTAGTTTAAAACCATTCCTCCTTGTCTTATCACTACAATCCCTGATAAAGTGTCCCTACCTAGCTTTCCTGTAGGTCTTCTTTAAGTACTGGAAGGACATTATAAGGTTTTCCTGGAACCTTATCTTGTCCAGGCTGAACAACCCTAACTCCCTCAGCCTGTCTTCATGAGAGGTTCCCCAGCCCTCTGATCATCTTTGTGACCCTCCTCTGGACTCATTCTAATATATCCATGTCTTTCTTGTGCTGGGACCCCCAGATCTGAACAAAGTACTAAAGGTGGGGTCTCATAAGAGCAGAGTAAAAGGGGAGAATCACCTCCCTTTTTTTTTATATGCAGCCCAGGATATGGTTGGCTTTCTGGGCTGAAAATGCACATTGCCAGTTCACATTAAGTTTTTCATCCACCAGCACCCCCGGGTCCTTCTCATCCGGGCTGTTCTCAATCCATTCATCTCCTCACCTGTACTCATACTTGGGATTGCCCTGATCCAGGTGCAGGACCTGGCACCTATTCCTGTTAAACCTCATGAGGTTCACATAGGCCTACCTCTCAAGCCTGTCCTCTTTGGATGGCATCCCTTCCCCCCAGCATGTCAACTGTACCACACAGCTTGGTGTCATCAGCAAACTTGCTGAGGGTGCACTTGATCCCACTGTCCGTATCACTGACAAAGATATCAAACAGCACCAGGCCCAATACCGAACCCTGAGGAACACCATTTGTTTTTGATCTCTACCTGGACACTGAGCCATTGACAATCTTTGAGTGTGACCAACCAGCCAATTCCTTACCCACTGAGTTGTCCACCCATCAGATCCATGTCTCTCCAATTTAGAGACAAGTATGTTATGCAGGAAATGAAAAATGTAAGTAAAAGTGGAATTTTAACTGTCCTGTAATTATTCTGACAATAGTGCAATAGTAAGAAACTAATTACAATATAATTACTCTTATGTAAACTAGAAATAAGTATATTGTAAGGTTTTGTTTTGTTTGAGATTAAAATGAATCTGTTGGTCATGAGTGAGATATATTTCAGAAATCAGGAATTAATATATAATTAAATAGTATGTTGGAAAAATGTATTTTTATTATTATTATTATTATTATTTTTTTTAGGCTTATTTCAGAGTCCCATCTGGACTGACATGTGATAAATTGAATTTCTCTCAGGAAGGTAAGGGTTACCAATCCCTGCTAAATATTTTTATATGTGCCTTGATATTACAACAGAGACACATATGCATAATTATCTCCCTGTCCCCCTGCAAAGAACACCCCTTCCCTTATCCTCTGTTTGTAGAAATTACAATAGCCTTTTTTGGACTAAATAACATAGAGAATAACCCTAGAGTCATAAGTAACATGAATTCAGAGTGATTCTGGGGAATTATTGTACCAAAAGAACATTTTCTACATGACTATTGATTTGAGAGACTGAAACGTAATGTTTCTCACCTTGTTTCTCACAGCAAATGTGCCTAATAAATCCAAGTTTAAAACCAGACACTCTTCCACACAATGACATGCATCGCTTTCATCTTAGCTGTTTCTTAAATATCTCTGCTCTGTAGGAAATTGGTCCTAAATCCTTGTGTCAGATCCCACATCCTTCAATAGATGTCCAGATAATCCTACTCTCCATATGCTATGAGCACTGAATTTGGGTAAGTTTCTGCCAGCACACATAAGTGCTCTACTTTAGCTTTAGTCTGCTTTTCTTTTGGATTGAACTCACTTGAAATCCAGTCCATAATGCATGGGTATTTACAAACCACTTTAAACAGAAGTCACAACACATATTTGTGTTGGCTGATAATCCTTGTCAATGATGGATGAAGATCAGGTGCCATTTCTGATTCTTTTAAACATGTCAACTGCCTCCAGTACCATTGACCATGAACTGACCTGCACTCTGGAAGCAAAGACAAATGGGATGAATTGTGGGGCTCAGAGTTATGTGCAGCTTTGAACCCTGAAGCAGTGGGCTGAACCCTGAAGCAGTGGGCTGAGGCAGGGTTCTCTTCCATGAAAATAATAATATATATATTAAAACAACAACAACAACAACAAAAAACCAGCTGATCCTTCACTTCCCAGAATTTTTGTTAATATGTTTACCTATTAATATTTTGATAATGTAGCTTTAGCACTTATTGAGGCCTCTGCTTGTTTGTCTCATGAAATAAAGAAAAGTTGTAAGCTTAGATAAAATGTGTTTTACAAATATTATATCCCAAAGTCTTTTGCTTTTAATTCATCCTTGGTCCAACTATCTTAAAAAATAGATGAAAAAAACAAACAAAACCAAAAATACAACACGCACAAACAAAAACAGGAGAGCCGAATAATCTAGTTTCTGTTGGACCTGGGGATATGGGACAGGTTTCATAACCAAAGGTTGGGGTAATTCTGCTTGATAGTTCCTCTTGTTGATGTTGATTTCCTCACAAGCATCTCTTCTGTTCTCAGCTCTGAGATGTTGCAGCATACTGGTGCTCTCCATTCAGTCAGAATTTAGGTTGTACACCACTCCAGATTTCATACTATAACTGTTTCATAACTGTTTCATACTATATATTTCATAACTATACTTTCATAATATACTATTTCATAACTGTTTCATACTATATATTCCTATTGAAAGGATGGGGGAGGAAAGAAGGGAAGACCTATACTTCTCTGCCCCCATTTCTCTCTGTGTTGGGCAGCTGAGACATTATCACATATTGCCCATATGCTGCAGAACCAAAACAGTTTGAAGTCCACCTGGAAATATTCACCAGACACTCAGATGCGGATCTGTGTGTACAGCTCTTCTCAGTAAGTCTACTTGAACCATCAGACTGGGCCACTAGATGATCCCAGGGTCTAGGGACAGGCAGAGAACTTATAATCCCAAGGTGAAAAAGACATGGCTGGCAACGATGGCATAGTCTGAAAGGAAATAACTGCTTGATGCAGTTCCTATGGCAAAGCATGTTAGCAAACCATGTCAGCTCAATCATGGGAGGAGTTCATGTTTACACTACTAGCCAGGTGCAAGTATGAGATAAATAGATATAAACTTTTCTACCTTTTATTTGCTGGCCTCCCAGATACAATTAGTCAGAGAGGTAGGTAATTAGGTGGAGAGATAATTTAATGATTAATAGCAAATACTGATCTGTGCAATACAGGAATCTTAGGTAAACACTATGAGGACAGAAATTTTTGCCCTTTACAACAGGATACAGTAGAGGAATTTTCTTTTTCTTTTACAGATTAGTTACATGTCAGCAAAAGAGAAAAGCCTTTATTACATAGGTCTATGGTTACACCTGGCATATGAAAACCTACACTAGTAAGACAAAGTTAAATCTGTGTCTTATACAAAGAGAAATAAGCCATTCCCTCCTGACTTGCATACATCATATTAATATATCTTGTCCTCTGCTGGAGAGGAAAAAAAGAACAAATAATAAGGTGGTCGATTACACAATCCTGACATTTGTCCACTTGCTTTTGCTTTTTTTGGATCCTCTTCAGCCAAAGAAAGACATGAGTGTCAGGAAGCAGACGAATTTCCCCGAGGGACCTGAACTACTGCCGTGCCACAGCCAACAGCTTCAGCCACTTGGACAAAGCTCTGTGTTGTGTCTTCCAGAAATTGTTCCCAGGGCTTCATAATATTTGATGATTAGACCAGGGTTGTTTACTGTAGGGTGGCAGCTACACTCAGTACAAATTTCTTGCTTTATTATGCACCAGCTTGAATCTGTTTGTGCAACACTTTACATATAGTGATAAAGTCAGTAAAACATTGGTGATGGTGTAGTGCTATTTACTAAACTATAACTGTCTCTGCTTTGAAATTTCTAGTGTACTGAGGATAGATGGATTTCAACTGCCTTGCATTTTTAAAAGAAAGAAAATTACTGTGTGCAATCAATTACAGTGAGAGTGGACTATTATCTGGTCTCAAATCCATCCTGTAATCTCACAGTACTCCACCCCAGCCTTTGTTCACCGCCATCCCCAAACTTCTCTATCAGCTGTTAGTCAGCACCTCTATGTTTTTCCTCTAAGACATCTACTCAAGGCACCAGAGGCAGGTGCAAGAGACAGATGCAGCTGCTCATGATTGTTTTAACATCATTGCCATGTTTCCCATTTGTAAAGTATTTCCAAAATTTGTTTTCCTTAGCAAAATGAAAACAACAAAAAGAGCAAATGTGTTTGTGTTCTCATAAAATAGTACCTAACTACTATTAGTCCTAAGGTTTTCTTACATTTTTCATCATAAGGCTGGGTTCCTTTGGTTCAGTTTGTTTTCCATTGTTCTATCCTCTGTGGCTGGAGACAGCAGGGATTGAGTTTCATTTATGTAGACAAGTCATACAAGGATCATTACCACAGCAACTAAAATACTAATTTATAAGAAAAAACATAGCTCCCCCCTCTATTCAGACAATATTTACAGGTATTTTGCTAGTCATACATACTTATCCCTTTGATTTCCAAATGAGGTACTGTCTATATTATTAATAGTGCTGTCACCTTGACTGGTGCAAATTCAGCCAACTGTTTTATGTCATTTGAAGGGTTGGCTTTTCAATTTCAGAGCTTCCTGTTCTCATCTTCCATTGCCCTGAGCCAAAGAACTGCCCTAGAATTAAATGCATTAAATTTAATATTTGCTTAAAACCCCTTAATATGACAGGATCAGTGTCGCTGTCATTTTGATTTGATAGGTAATAATCAGGTAGTACTATTTCCCTGAGAAAGGATTTTTCCAACAAGGGTATAAGGATGTCCTGGGAAGAGCTTTTGTCATCACTGTCATTTTTTCATATCTGCTCTATGGTATTCCCTGTTACTACACAGCCAGGAAAGAAGAAATCCCCTCCAAAACAAGCACAGACCTAGGAAAACATATTGAATCCCTGCTCAGGTTGAGTTTTCTGTCAAGTGGTTCAGTCCACACAGTCTGTATTTTAGCTCCTGAACTACAAAAGAGTGTTAATACTCCCCTCCTTTGTAGCCCATTTTCAGGCTCTGCAATGTTCAAATACCCTTCCCTAGTGTAATTGTGACAAGGGTAAGTGTGACACCTGTACTCATGCTGGGAGCTTGTGTGGATATATCCCTATCATAGCAGGAAAACTAGTCCACACTGTGTCTTGATTAAGCTGTGCACAAATGCAGAAGGTCTTGGATTGTGTGGGTGGTGTTTCTTGTCTAAGCAGTTGTTTCCGTATCCTCCAGGGAATAGGTAGTGAGCAGACTGGTGTAGCATTAACAGTAATATGTCCTGAAGCTTGTACATCCCTGAGGAACTTAAAAAAATGAATAAATGCCAAACAAGGTCTCAAATAAAGATTACATTCTGACCTCACTTATATGCAGAAATATTTTTTCTAGCACTTATATACAAAGTTTCAAAGACCCTGCATTAAAAATTAGAAATTAGAAAAAAAGAGCTCACCAGAACTAACTTCCCAACTCCAAAACTTTCTTCTGGGTTGACACACTTCCCATTAAAATAGTAGGAAGAAAAATTATGAAAACAAACTCTCAATAAAGGTTGGAAAAAAAAAAATGTCTCAGCTGCAAACGAGTTACACATACGGCATTTACAATATAAGCAGGACTAAGCTCATAGCAAAAACATGATATAAGCCCAAATTGTTTGTGAGACTGCACCAGCTGAAAGCATGCAGGGTTACTAGAAACAGGCTAGAGGGGCTTGGGGGTCAAGAGTCCCTACCCATGAACTCACAGTGAATTGTATTTTCTACATCTATGGGAAAAAGAGATTGTGCCACCCACTACCTTCCTTTACTGGCATAAGAACCCCTGGTCCAGCCTGAGTAATGAAAGGCTCTACTGTATATGTATCCCATGTGAGTATAACCCTGAGCTTCGCCAAGGCCAGACTGACCTCGTGCAGGATGGTGACCATAGGCTTACAAATGTGAAGTGAGAGCAAAGTACCTACAAACCTCCAGTGCACATGGGTCTGGGTGCTGTGTCAGCCTGGCTTCAGTCACACTGCCCACCTGCCTTTGTGCTGATGCCATGTAATGATGGAGAGCTGATTCCTGGAACAAGAGCTCTGGGTCTCCTATCATTTGGACAATGAACTTTACTGATCCTTGTGTAACACAGCCTATCTATAATTTGAGCCATTGGTATTTCACAGACATGCAAACTGGAGAGTGCACTGACTAGATGATGACCAGGGTACTCAAAGTGAATTTCTGATGTGAGAATTGTAACACGGATTGATAAAACATGGGTGAACATTTTCTATGGACCAAGTACATAACCTTCAAAAACAGAGGCTAGTTCTGTCTTCAGAACACATGAACATAGAGAACTTCTTTTTTGAAAGTAAAACTATTTAAAAGAGGCTAAGAGAGATTTTTTCACTTTGTAGCTCTTTGAACATTTAAAATCCCTTCTGGGGCTTCCCATGCAACAGAAATATTATAGCTGAAACTAGCAACTAACAACAGCTATACAGTACCTAATAAATTCAGTCAAAGATATGTTTTGGTTTCATTAGTACAGACAATAACTGTAGGAAGAAAAGAGTTTATTGTCAAGGCTAACAGTATAATTATATACTACAAAAAGTGATTGTTTGTTTATTAGTTGTTAACTAGCACATCTCTGATCCTCTTCTTGCTGATAAATTAGACCATGGTCATGTGAATTCACTTTAAAAACATTGCACATTAGTTAAAGTACCTCCTAATGACCAGCAACATGAGATTTCCAAGAACAGATCAGATGAATGTCTATGTTAATTTACTATCCTTAGTCCACCTGGAATAGGCCAGTAGCTGATTAAACACACACCGAGGACTAATCAATAAAGAGCCATAACTTTGATCTAGTTGGTGCTGTTTCTGATTATATAAAGTAATGCTCATAATGAAACATGGTTTGCCTGCCTTTCAGTGTAAAATCTTGTGTTTCAAATGATGCTTATTAAAAGCATTATGAAATAGCAACAAGAAATTGCTCTTGTTTACTTGTTTCAAACACTGCAATAGTAGCTTGCTCATGCTCTTCTTAACTGGTTTAAGCTTTTGTTTAGAAATTTTTACACGTGACCCTGAAGTCATACTTTGATCTTTCTGTCAATAACAAATGGCACAATTTCGTAAAGATACAGTTAACTTCTATTTTGTAATGTCAGATATGGCAAATTTGTGTCCCAGTGTCACAAGATATGATTGCTGAATACTCTAGGGACTGAGTCCTGGCTTCAGCTGACATAAGAGGGAGCAAAGCAAGACCAACACAAGGCATCTGTGTGCTATTAGACTGCATTGACCATACCTCATGTATGTGTACTTTACTTTCTTGCAGTACAATCAATCACACCTGATCACTAGCTCTGAACACCCTCTGATTTCAGCTGTCTAAGCTTATTTTAAAATTGCAACTGACCACCCCCATATTGCAATGTAACTGTAAGTACTTCCTCACTGACAAGCATTTCAGCTACCTTCATAGTTTTTTTATAAATACAGGTTGAAACAAATTAATCCTTTACTGGCTTTACATTATCTTCTGTAACGGATGCCAAGGTTTTTCTTAGTCTCTTGGACTATGTCTTCTGTAAGGAGTTGAAATATCACTGAATTTGAGGATGGAAGTAGAAATTCACCCTTCCTTACCAGGATTAAGTTTACTTTGTGTTGTCAGATTTATACCCTTGATAATCCTTTCCTTCTGGTGTTTCTGCAGTTTGTGGTGGACCAAACTGTTCTCTAGTGAGAATAAAAATGATAAAGCCACTTTTTATGCTTTTCCATACTTTATGTCTCATCGCTCTCCTCTCTAAACATGCTCTGTACTTTAGCTATATGAGATGTGCCTTTACAAAGCTTTCTTGCACCCTCCAGAACTATTGTTTGGCTTACCTAAGTCAGAGTCCTGTCTGGAGCATATCATAACTCCTTGTTTGCCTATTTGGAATCTATAGGAACTGGAGGGAGAAGGGGGTGGTGGTGTTGACTCTGGTTCCTGCTTTAACTACTAACAATATATATTTATATTTCCCAGTGACTCTCACTTGTAAAGTGGTGCAAAAGGAATTCTTGTGAAACTTGAGTAAAAGTGTTTTCCCCTCCAGTCTCTCTCAGCTGGTATGTAACCTAGCTGTAGTAAGAAGGATATGCAACAGTTTAGCAAAGAGAGCTAAATTGTGCTTACTCTTACTACAGGCATACCCTGCTCTCTGTGCTCCTGTAAGGTGTAATGGTTAGCAAGCCACAAAATATACACAAGGTAAAAACACGGTCAGGGTATGCTATGGGGAGAGTAGAGAAGCAGAAGTAAGATCTTTAGGATCATCACTCAGCTGGAAGAGAAGCTGGCTTCTCATCAGCTGAGTTTCTGGCAGCTGAGAATGCTGATTAAAATGCTAACTTGCATTTTAAAACACAGTTCAAGATATGATGTAGATAGTGGCCTGAGATTTTGAATGGTACCTCACTTTACAAGGTGAGACTGAATCTTGCAGTGGCCTGGTGACTCTTTCAGTCCTTGGAGCAGGCCACCATTCTGGGAATGTTCATCAGTTCATAAAAGATTGAATGTTTGACACAAATCTTTTAGTGCATGATTTCTTGACTTCTCTATCTGATTTGTAATATTTTCATCCTAGTCATTATCATCATCAGTTATCTTCTAATCCAGGCCAATTAAATTAATCAAGGGTGAAGGACAGAGAAGTGGGATAATGACAACTGTTAGCATGCTTTATGACAAAACTCCCCAATGACAGGTAGGGTAGCAACAGAATTTTAGTACACAAAAACAGAGTAACTGTGTTTTACACTATAAAAACAGGGTGTTACTGTGTTATATCAGAACTTGGGCAACTGTTTGTCCCCAGACCAAAACACTTCTGGGCATCCACAGGAATAACTTCTGGGCATAGGTCCATGGGAACTTTGTGTTTCGATTTGAATGTCATAATTGATTTTTTATTTTTTTTCCCCTGGGGTTGTCTGGTACTTATGAATAAGACTTACAAAAATTAATCATCATCCATCAGTCAAAATGGAGTTAGGATCTCAGGCGTTCCTAGGCAGGAGGGAACATTACACCTACCTCTTAACTAATTAGTAAATTAACATTCTTCCTGGGTACCCCTTCAGTTTTCCTCCTAACATATACATTGACAGGATACAGTTCCTTTCATTGCAGCCGTGGTCAACAAAGAAAGATAAAAATGACATGCATATTTGTATAGAACTGGTCATATTAAATCAAAATGCTTTACAAAGGTAGATATAATAACAACAGCCCAGGTTGTCATGGATTTATATTGAAAAATAGTTAAACACTGAAATCAGACAAAAAATCTCCAAGTCACTGAATGAGTCCAGTGATGTAAAAAGTGCATTCTTCAGTTAGAGCTTTTGGAAAGAATGACAGTCAATACATTGGGCCATAGGTATTTGCAGTACTCAAATGATCAAAATAAACAGCACATTGATAACAGCAAATTTTCTAAGTGTTGTATAACACATTACTTACTTTTTCAAGAAAATCTTTAGCATTTTTACAATGACAAAAAATTTTCTTTACATTCTTATTTTCTGTAGTCTTTTTCATAAAATTTACATACTTTTTAATTTGCCTGTCACTCACTCTTTCTGTTACTGACACTTGTGTTTATCCCCAAATTAACCCAACAGGTGCTACATATGAAGATGGGGCACATTTTTGTTATCATTAAATCATGTCTTTCTTTTAAATTCTTTCTTAACAGAAATATGTGGGGAAAAAAACCTCCATCAAATAAAGGAAAGTAATCTGGATTCCCTTTCTTTGTAATGATAATTGACACCACAATTAGCTCCTTGTATCTGAAAATATTCTCCATGATGAACAATGATATACTTGTTTATAAGTCACAGCTTGAAGTGATTATATTATTGAATTTGGAAGCAAAAAGGAAGATAATGCAAGGGAAGGTGTTAATGGCTTTTATTGACTGTTTCAAACAGTTTAACCATCTTAACTACTTTGATGTTTTATTTATTTATCTATTTATTTATTTATATTCACTCCCGTGGGGCATTTTGGTTATATTATTCTGTCCAGTCACATGCTCTTATAGCGTAGCACTTCAGATATGATAAAAAATCTGAGCCCTTTTACATTTTTTAAAATACATGTTGACACATGTTGATCAACATGTATTCATCAACACGTGTCAACATGTTTAAATACATGTTGATTTCACAGGTACATTCACAGGTACCTTCAATTATAAAAGGAAAGAGTTTAAAAGTAATCTAAAAATTATCATCATTTATTGCTTGAGTAGTATGGGAATCAGACTACAAGTGTACTCTCCTGTATGAGTTGTTTCCTGGGTACCCATTATTTTTGGTGATTACAAAACGAACCTTTCAAAGAATGATTTTGAAGGCATCTATTCCTGTTAGGATTTGTAGCAAAGTCAATGCACTCTCAATTAAAGATATATCAAATTTGCCAACAGGTTTAAGGGATCAGTATTGAATTCTACATGAAGTTCTAGTTCTGCTAAATCAACAGAAAAATCCCACTGATCTCAACGAGGCCATAACTGATTTTATCACTTATCTCTAATCATTATTAACAATAGTAAATTTCAGACAGTCTCACTAAAATAACCTGATGTTATATTACATGGAAGGTTTCTCTTAGCACACATAATAAATACAGGGAGTAGAAAGGCAAAAGAAAAAGTAGAAGAAAGGTAGAAATAATATGAAAGTGAAATGGAAGAGGAGCTGAGATTGCAAACTTTAGGAAGATTCAATTTAAAAAAAAAAAAAAAAAAAAAAAAAAGATTTAACAGTGGCCCTTTTATTACTCCTTCCACCAATAGAGATATTAATGATCTCCAGTGACAAAACTCAAAGAACCCATTTTCTATCCTTATATTCTTTTCCACAATAAAGTTTAATTTTCCAAGGGAAATATAAAAGGAATTAAAATTTATCTATATAACAAGTTATAAGACCTTCATTCACCAGCAGCAATTTTTTATTTTGTTCTTAGGTACTTATACAACATCTGAATGCCTTGTAAATGTTAATTAATTTATGCTATAAACTCCTGGATAATTACAGAAAAATTATCTCTGTGTTACATCTGGAAAATGGAGACTGAAAGACTTTGTAATATGTGTGAGGTCTCTCACTAGATTTTTCAAAGTCTGTGTTTAACCTCAAGGCTTTCTCAGCCTGTGATGATATTTGCTTTGGGGATCTTAGCTTATTTAAATTCTGTACTCTTGAACACTTTTCTGTAGGCCGGATTCATGTAAAAATGTTTCTTAATCTCAACAAATACCTGGAAAACCACTTCTCCAGGGAAAGCTTGAGTTTTTTATTGCATGTTCATTGGCTGCTCTATCTCACAAGACAACAAAAAGAGTGTAGATCCTGAAAGATTTTAAACCTCCTTTGAAAATATAATGAACGCATAGAGATTCAGATCGAATAGATTTCCTCAAACTAATTTTACTAAGAATAGATGTTCTAGAAGCTCTTCCAACAAATTGCTCCATTATTTGTACTACTAAAGTTTTTAGCGTTTTTTTTTTTTTCCTGAAACTCTCTTGCAGAATTAATTACTTTCATTTTGTAGAGCATTTAAGAGGGCTTGATTGCATTCTTATGATGCCTTTTCCTCTGCATTGAATCTACACACCTCATATATACACCTTCAAACACTTATGAAGAAAGAAGCTGGCTATTTATTCTATAGACTATTTTGTAAGAAGGATCAGAATGGTCAGATTTGTTGTGTCACTGGAAGGAGTTAATCTCTAGTAGACTACATTGTGCTCCTTGCTGCTGTCATAAGATTGCTTCCAGCTCCCAGCTGTCTTGCTACGGATTAGCCATGTGTACTATACTTACACATAGCTACCATTTAGTAATTGTTTTATTTATTGTGCAATGATTTATATCAAGTTAGCTTAAAAACCAACCAACAAACAAACAACAACAACAACAACAAAAAGGGTTTAATTATTCTCTAATATTTGCCTTGCATAAACTTAACACAATACAGTTATACTAATTTATAGGTGCTTGTACAAAGATAGTTATTCCAGATAGAACACACTTATGAATAATTTGATTTATTAATGTAGATGCCAAAATAGCAAAATATTTGGGACAATTATACTGGGAAATTGACATCATCTATTTTATTTTTTATTTTTTTTTTTTATTGTAGCATTGTTTGAATACTGTATTTTCCACTATTGAGAAAGTTGATAAACAGAATAACTGAGCTGAAGCTAAATCATCCATAAATCCATCTTTCAGCATGGTGATTTGCCATTACCCTAAAAGAGATGAAGTATGGATAGAACAGGCTGAGGCATGGAGAGGTAAGCCAAGGGACGCAGACTCAGACATCCCCCAAAGATCTGGACTGGGTACAACCAATTCTTGAGTTTCCCATTAGGCAGAGAGGTTCCACGTCACCACAGCCATGGCTTGGGAATTGGCAGCTATCTGAAGTGATTTTGATCTGATGCTGATGTAGATGTTGTAGTGGTTTGATACCAATGAGAAGCTAAGCACCACCATGCTTCTCTCACTGACCCTCATCAAAAGGATGAGTGAGAAAATACCATGAAAAAAAATATTAAAAAAAATAAATTAAAAAAATGGTGTTGAGATCAGGACAGGGAGATTGTTCACCAGTTATTGTCACAGGCAAAACAGGCTCAGCATAAGGGAGATTAATATAATGTATTGCCTATTGATAACAGACAAGAGCAGTAAGAATTAAAAGCAAAGTAAAAACACTTTCCACCCATCCACTCACTTCTACATGCTCCCCCCAAGCAGCACAGCGGAACAGGGAATGGGGGCCATGGTCAGTCCCTGACACTTCATCTCCACTGCTCCTTCACAGTCACCCTCTGCCCCTGCTCCACATGGGGTCCCTCCCACAGGATGGCATCCTTCCCAAACTGAGCCTGTGGGGGCTGCCCACAGGCAGCAGCTCTTCAAGAACTGCTCCAACATGGGTCTGTATCACGGGGTCCATCTGTCAGGAGCAAACTGCTCCAGCACAGGTCCCCCACAGGCGGCAGCTCCCCCCAGACCCCCTGATCCTGTGTGGGCTCCTCTCCACGGGCTGCAGCTCTGGCCCGGGTCCTGCTTCTGCAGGGGCTCTCCATTGGCCGCAGCCTCCTCCAGGCCACATCCACCTGCTCCACTGGGGGCTCTGCCACGGGCTGCAGCATGGAGATCTGCTCCATGTAGGACCCATGGGCTGCAGGGGGACAACCTGCTCCACCAGGGGCCTCTCCACAGGCCGCAGGGAAACTTCTACTCCTTGCCTGGAGCACCTCCTGCCCAAAGCCCTACTTTGGGGTCTGCAGGGCTGGTTCTCATTCCTCATTGTCCCAGCTGCTGTTTCACAGCAGTTTTTTTTTTTTTTTTTTTTTTTTTTTTTTTTTTTTTTT
>NC_048893.1:19270954-19335522 GCF_011077185.1 Oxyura jamaicensis
TTTTTCCTTCTATTTTTTTTTCCTTAAATCTGCTCTCCCAGGTGCCCAACCAGTGTCACTCATGGCTCAGCTCTGGCCAGCAGTAGGTCCCTTTTGGAGCCGTCTGGAGCTGGCCCTTATCTGACATGGGGCAGCTTCTGGGCTCTGCTCACAGAGGCCAATCCTGCAGCCCCTCTGCTACCAAGCCTTTGACAAGTAAACCCAATGCAGATGTGCAAAGCTACAATCCATGCTATCATTTCTTTAAACACATATAAGGTATTGTCAGGTTCAGTGGAGAGTAAAATTAGGGAATAAGTAACTGGCAGTGTAAGGGGAGAGAGAAAATTCTACAGAATTCTATGTAGTAAATCTAGGATCCATTTCTAGAAATAATTTTAGTGACAAATCAATATTTTAGATGTTGATAAGTACTAATGATACTATTACTAAAGCTGAAGAGACCTATTTTTCTTTGAATAATAGACAGCTCAGAGTTTTCTAATGAGTACTGTGTTGTGTTATATTATTAATTATGTGAGAAGCATGTTAATGTATTTTTTTATATATTTATCTACTGGTTGGCCTATTCATTGCTCTGCCTAATTTCCCCTTTGCTGTTTGACAAATTGTGGGAACGGTCCTAAACCAAATAAACCCTTTCACTGAGTAATCTTTCATATGTTCTTGTGAGAACTTACAGGTTCTCTCCTTGATGAGAAAGAGCTTTTTGTGCAATCATTGGAAGAGTTAGGCTATGAGTTACTGATAAACATGTTAGGGCACAAACTTGATCTGGCCTACAATTACCCCCGTTTAACTGTTAATGTTAGTAGTAAACTGGCCCCATGGAACAGTTTTGGGCTCACTGGCACTACCTGGAATGATGTCCACCATCCATTTGTGAGATATTGTGAGTCAGGAAGCATTCGTTGCAAGCCGTATGGGTGAGGCCACTCAGTTTAGGAGAGATAAAGGATCTTATCTGTATGGCGTGAGCTGAGTGGTCCTATTTGGTCTCAGCTTGATAATGCAGAATTTCCCACATGTGCCAAGGTGTGCACTGTCTCACAACCATGCTGCTGAAGCAGGTGAGATTGGAAGGTGAGTCAAGCAGAAGATGATTTCAATAAAGAAGAGTAAATGGGCTTGATTACAGTCGATCTCAGCTGTTTCTAAACCAGTTGGTCACTCTCCTATGTCATTTCAGAGTTTGCAATAGCCTATGATGGGCATGTGATGGTAACACATGATCAAGAGGCATGCCTTACGCTTCTTGTTTTTGTTAACACATGTAAATCTAAAAAGACTCCATAAAAATCAGTATAAATATATATAAAAATAAGTATAAAAAATAAGTGTAAGTTTTTCATATAAATATGTGGCCCGTACATAGCAAAAGAAAGAAACAAAAACAAGCAGGTCCAAACCTAACTCCAGGTACCAAGGTACTGCACTGACTGCAAAACTTCAGGACAAGTGCAATTCTCCACAGAGAAGAGAAGCCTCTCTCTAACTCCCACAGATCCTCTCACAGTCCTTTCTCTTTTCATAATGCTCTCAGGAGACTTCTGTCTTTAGTCAGTCATCCTCGCTGTGAGTATCTTTAAATTGTAATTAGCTAACCTTCCAGATTCTGGGTACCCCTTCGTCAGAAGGGTTCACAGGTATATCATGCCTATATGATGGAGTTGAAAGCTGCTAAATTAATAGAGGACTGACTACAGATATGATTCTTCGTATATAGTAGAAATCCTGTCTTACTAGCAGGTAAAATGAACCCTATAATAAAATATGTATGCTTGTACAATTGTTTTCCTATATTTTACTTTCTGTCAATTAACACTCCATATTTAACAACGCCATAATCTGTGCATGTGTGTCACACAGGGAATTTACACCTTAGCCTGCCCACTTGTTACCTTTAGGATCCCCAAATCAATTTCATTTTTGCATTTTGTGTGTACGTGCCTCTCAGTCACATGCAGCAGCCCTACATGAAACAGCCTCAAAGGACAGGTCAAGGCCTGTTTTATTTACAGGCTGAGATGGCCTCAGTCACTCAACTTCTGCAGACAGCTTGCGTTGTCTGTTATGTGTCAGTCAGCTGGCCAGCCCTCTGAAAGCCTTTAACTTACAAGTAAGTATAAGGATGAGAATAGGCAGTGTTGAGAAGATTACGAGATGGGACTTACCTGTTTTGAGGAAGATACAAGCTGCCTTGAGGATCCAGAAGCTGTCCTCTGGATAGTAGTAGTGTTTGTATCTAAAATGTTTGTGTCTGATTCTGTACTCCACTACCCAAACTAAGTAATAGCAGGATGAAGACACTGGGAACATGCTGTGAGTGATGGGAGCTACTCCAGTATTACCCTGGAGTAGTCAAATTCAACCATCAGTTTCAGCAGCAGGGCAGTGAGATTTGCACCTGTGGATAATATTAACCACCCACAACACCACACACCCTTGTCACACATTGAAAAAGTGTGGTTCTGAGCTTTTTTTCCTCTGCTGGGGTCATGCAGTCACTGAGTAATATTTGATCTCTGCTGTATCATGACCTTCCATCTTAGGGTAAGTTTTGGCCTCTGAGCTGACAAATCATCACTGTTTTTTTGAACTCTGCTTTATTACAGTAAAGTTACATCAGCTTACCTACACTGGCTTTTTGCACTATGCTAGGAAAAGGTTCAGCAAGAGCTAAAACTCTCTCTGGCCTAGGTTTGAACCTTATTTTAAATACAAATATCTCTCCTTTTCCACATAGTCAGGAAAGATAGGGTCATCTTTATACCTGATATCTCAAGCAAAGCAGTGGGTAAATATCAAAGATGTTAAGGCAAGGCAAACATATCCCTTTTATGTTTGTGGGCAGCACTAATGACACAGGGTGAAATTTATCCTCTTATCAAAGGTCAACATAAACCTAGGCACTACTTCAAAGGTGCATTGATCCTATAACTGGTTCCTGGCACTGAGCTGGATTTCACCAAAGTGCAAAACTTATGAGAATCAATAAATTTTATATATCTGTGTAGAAAATACGAGTCTGTTTAGATACACACACATAGGAATACGTACCAACTATCCTGGTTTTGCTGGGACAATGTATCATTTTTTATCTTGTATTCACATATTTTGGACAATTCTTTCTAGACAGCTGTCCCTCCCTCCCACTTTATCAGTCAAAACATCCATGCTTTCTGCAACTACACAATATTTACTCAAGTTTTGTGTTTACTAGGAAGAAGGTGACAGTCCAGTGACTGAATATTTAGTACTGCAGATGCTGCTTGCTTTGAGGGGGAAAGTAAGAACAAAGGAAATGTCAAAGCTGTTATTTCAGGTCTTAGTGAATAATAATGTCAGCTGTTTATTGCTTCCAATTACATTCAGTTAAGGCTCCAAGATATCAAAAAGTTCTTGCACACAATGAAAATGTGAAAGGAGAGGAAGAAGACAGCAAAGCCAATGCTAGACCAACTTAAAATTGATGTCTTTTTGGTCACAAGCATAAATGAGTCATTACAGAGGTGGCATGGGATTTTTGTATTGTGAGTATGGTCACGCTAAGTTTGAACCTTTGCATTATACATACTGTAGGAGAAGACACAACATCTGCAGTTGGTGTTTTTCTTTCTTTTGTATTTTCTTTCTGTGGTTGTATTTGAACAGGGTGTGCCAATAATTGCAGTCTGAGGAATAGCATCAGTACATCTAGTATTCCAGTCTACTATTAAAAGTAATGAAAATATTGCAGCTGCTTGTGCTTTACCTTTATGTGAATTAGTCACTGGTCCCTACACTCTCTAATTATAGACTGCCTTGGTGTTACAAATGCAGGGAATGAAGGAAGGACTTCACTTTTTTTTTTTTTTTTTTTTTTTTTCCTCCCTAGGGTAATGGAGAAAACTGCTTTAAATTCATGCTTGAAGCTGTCCTGTTCTTGGAAAGTGAGTGAGGGAGTGAATATGACGATAGGGGGTGGTATCAGCTGAGATGTATTAGGGGGTAATTTTCTCAAGATACATAAGCTAGTGTGCGTGTCCTTTAGTCCTGAGAAAATCAGGATTTTTTTTTTTATTTATTTTTTTATTTTTTTGTTATCCATAAAGATTCTTTACATATCTCAGCTGAATATTTTAACTTGAGTTGCTCTCTATATATAAACCAATGGTAGCTAAATCTCATGTGCTATGACTCATTGTACAAGTTATAATTTATTAAACTGTTATATTCACAAGTTTAAGTCAGAATTCCTTTGTTCAGTCATGTACATGATTGCTTTGGGGGCTCTGATAGGTCACACTCTGACAGCATCAAGCATAATTTTCTCCTGAATATTTTCACACCCCCAAACAAGCCAATGTTTATTTGGTTTTGCCTTATTTAAGAGTGCATTCATTAGTTTATAACCTTTTGTGATGCTTTCTAAGATTCAACCTAATGACTCAAATCTGTAAGAATCATAGATCCCCTGAAGATGTTATTATGACATAAAACCCATTGAAAGAAAAATTTGTATTTCCATAAAGGATTCAAGACATAGCATTTATTTTTGTGCACTGAAGCAGCTATCTCTGTGTGTTGGGGCCCACAGTGGTAAACACACAGCAATGCACATTATCTTGTTTTTCTGAGTTAGTAGACTTATATGGTAAATTTATAATCCCCCATTTTACAATGCATTTGGAGCTTATAAGATGTGACAGTTACTGATGTTCTCCACCACTGAGTGGGAGTGGTTGGTTCAGATATAGCTGTTACTATCCAGGTGGAAAGTTTGCATATCACAGATGAGAAATATCAATAGCGCAAGTGAAGAATTAATATGAGTGAGACAGCAGGCAACACTGTTAATTAGCTGAAGGTCACACAGCTGAACACAGTAGAGTTGTGGAAGCCTAACAAGTTATCACCTATCAATATACCTGACCCTGGGCCTGCTCCAGCTTTGAGGAAATGCATATTAATATAGAGTTCTTTGACTGACTTTTTGTCTGACTATTCAAGAAATACCATTTTTCTTTTAAATTATATTAATTGAATTTCTGCGATCGCTATGAGAACATATTAAACATATTAAAAATAAATATATATTTTTCCCAAACAATTAAAAGTTGCTACCTGTGTAAGTAGCTTGATTCTGTCAGCTTGTAATTTTTGTTCTTTTCATTGACAGAAAATCACAGCTATGTTAATGGAAGGCACCCTTTGAGCTTGTGCTTCAGTTTGTATTATACAGAAAGTTATTTGTGAAAAGCCATAGCAACCTCTCCTTATTTATTTTAAGCCCTACCTGTTGCATCAGTTCTGCTCACTGTTTACCTCATTATTAATTCTTTTGTAAAAAGATGACTTTGTTCAAGCAGAAGATGTTAGTTAAAACAAAAAATCTGCCAGCTAGAGACCAAACAAGAAATTGAGTTCATATATATTTTAATAATAAAAAATAAAGGCATTAAAAAAGATATATAAGACAGTGTGGTAGAATAAAAATTTAGCACCATATGAAATGCTGAAGAAAAGTCAATTACAAATGGCATATAAATACATTTATTTCAGAATGGCACTAAAGCATGCAAATGTTTCTGATTTCCATGCAACTATTGGCTTTCACTAAGAAAATAAAAAAGAAATTAGTGAATAAAAACCCTCTCCTTATCAGTAAAGTGGATTGACATCTGTGAAACACAAGTAGATGCCTGTGAAATACTAGCAGGATTAGGGTACCTGGGAACAGGACCAAGGTGAGGATTGTGTAGGATGAAGTGATCCCCTCTGGGGATACAGCAGGGTGGGCTGAGCAGGGAGGATGAAGAGCAGCCTCATGTGTGGGTAGGACCTGGCTTCTGGGAGAGCTGGTGGGAGCACAGAGGAGTGGAACTGATTTTACTGAACCATGCAAACCTTCCTCTAGTAAAACCCCATATAAACATATGATGTATGTTTGGCACCTGGTCAGAAATTGGAGTGATCGTAGCTAGATCTGTTTGGAAAATAGAAATCTGCTGGTCTTAAAAAAAGAGTTTGGAAAATAATTTTCTTCTGTTTTGGGGTAAAAAGTAAAATGAACTATCCCCCCTCCCACCCCCAAACATTATATGTAGTTATTTATTCATTTCAGCAGAAAGAGATTTCTGAAAAAAAGGTTGTTTACAGAAAGTTTTGGCTTGCTAGTTGTCTGGCTGCCCAGAAAGTACTGCTCAATTTCCTCTTCCTCTTTCCATAAGTGTAATTATTAGTCTTCAGCTGGAGTTACTAGCAGCTAAATGTGAAGTCTTTTTGTCCTGCTCTTCTTTGTTGATGTCTGATCAGGGAGTTTTGTCAACTTTGTGTCTTCCCTCAAAGGCTAAAATGTGGGGGGCTATAACATGAACATCTGTAGCTCTCTTCTCAGTAACAGAACAGAAAACTGAAAATAAATACTGGAAAATTCAGTTTTATGGAACAAGCATTTTCTGTTTTAATGAAAATAACCTTGATGACAAATTTCTGTCTATCTTCTCCAAGTCTTCTCCAAATATGCCAGATACTCTGTTTAGAAATTTACTTATGATATCACATGCCACAGCAGGGTGAAAGCTGATTTCTCTGTAAAGTACAGATTTTATATTAAATTAGGTATTGTAATGCTACAATGACCTTTGGCTCACTGACATGGTGATGATTCAAGAGAAGCAAATTATCATAAAGATAATGTAGTAACTTTTTGTGACATTTGCCAGTTTGTCTTTGGATACATCAGGAAGGGACAAGATACCTATGCTATTCTTAGTCATTATTTCAAAATCATATTGGATGTTTCACTCATCAGGCTCTGAGCATCCTGAGATGACAGATTAAGATGTTTCAATGTTTTATTTTGTATTTAAATATGTTAGTTGGTATATAAATACTCACATATATATATTTTGTGTCTGTACTGTCATATAAAGGAACTGCAAACCTTTCTATAGAGATTCCAGAATTTACATAGGAATTCTTATTAAATATTTGACCTTCTTGCATTTCTCAACACATTCTTTCTACATACACTGCAGTTAAGGTTTCAGAACGTTTTCCTTTTAAACCTTGCTTTCATATATTCATACTTGTATTGTCATTCAAAATAATATGTATTTCTACCACGCTATTCAGAGATGCACCAGATATTTTTCTGAAATAAATATAGGAGAAGACTATAGAGGCTCATCTAGATGACTGTCTATTGGTCATTTAATATCAACATTGGAGAAGACCATCACAGTATTTGAAAGAACTCATCTCTTTACTAGAAGGCTGGATAAAAAGACTGTCTTACCATAACATACATAACACTTCTCCAAAAGACATGTATATTGCACAAGGAATTTTCCCCTTAAAATATCAATTACCGTCTGTCCTCTCTTTATCTTCTCTCCTCTTTCTCTTTACTGAGTTTGCCTTCAAAAAATAAAACCTCAGTTTAATAGGGAAAAGTTTCAGTAAAAAAAAATAGTCTGTTCTGATCCCTTTTTACTACTGATAATATTCTTAAACACAGAAGTCAACAGCAGACATTGCACAAACCAGGAGAGAAAATGGGCTAAAAAGGAAAAAGAATCAAGAAATAAAATATTCAAGAAAGACCACTGCATGAGAAGACAGTAGAGGTTCACTCTCCTTTGTGAGAGTGGAGAGTCAGAAGAGAAAAACATGAAAATAAACAGTCCCATAGGAAACAATAATATAATCTGTGGTTAAAAGAGGTTACTGCTCACTACTGAAGTATTCAAAGGCTAATATTTGTAATAGGGCAGAGTCATGACTGTGAGCATAACACCAGTGATCAACTACAGGGAGAAGAGAAATGGCCCCTCAGAAATGCAAAAGAAGGGTTTTGTTTGCATTTTTCTGTTTTGTCCTGGAGTGAAAGAGCTTCTCATGCTTTGAGTAAGGGAATCATTACAATGAATCATCAGCATCAACCATGTGTGAGAGGTGGGAAACCAAGACAGATAACCTGATACTGAAAGGACAGTCTCACTCCCCCACTAAACATTCACTCTTTGTTCATCACAGTGGACTAGATTCCTTAGTTCTGTACTTGTGAGGAATTAGTAATGATATGTTATCCTTTAATTCAATGTCACTTCATGGATATAGTACAAATTTAGGGAACAAAAGATCAATATTGTCTATGTCTTGTCTTTCCCATTAGAAATTATTCTTGTCATGAAGGCGATGATACAATTAAAGGAACATATTTATCAAGTCAAAGACACACATGCTTTAGATAAAGGGAGAATAATTTATTTATTTTATTTATTTATTTATTTATTTTTTTTTTTTGCTTGCAAAAAATAATACATCTGTTTATACACTGTGACTGGGCAAATGCACGTAATCCTTTGTTTTTGAAGATAATATAGATTTATGATCTAATTCTGTAAATGTATGGCAGACTGCTATAAATTTAGGAATAATTTGTTTTGATAACTAACTGGAAAGTTAGTGTCATTTCTAGCAAGAAAGAGTATGTTTATAACTGAAACATGCTGTGAAAAAATGTCCTAAGAACTAAATATCCTGGA
The DNA here is from genome assembly GCF_011077185.1 of Oxyura jamaicensis. Lineage (NCBI taxonomy): Eukaryota > Metazoa > Chordata > Aves > Anseriformes > Anatidae > Oxyura > Oxyura jamaicensis. The sequence goes on from NC_048893.1 coordinate 19,279,489, forward strand.
AAGAATTTTAATTCTTATAAAGATAAGTAATTGAAGGAATGCTAATTCTGTTTACTAGGAATTATTCTGTACCACAGCTACATATCAAATGTATTGAGGAGACCAATATTTTTACAAGAAAGTTTATGAATCTTTATTTTATTTTATTTTATTTTTTAGGTATGCTAATAAAATTTGGCAAATACAGATACATAAGGAAAATGACCTTACATTGAGATACATTGAGGAAAAAATGGCCCCAGAATTTCATAAATAACTGCTACGAACAAAAGTCTGGAACATGTATGGCAGTGCTGGAATCATTGCAATCAGTAGGTAGGCAGCTGAAGAACTCAGAGGGGAAAAAAAAAAAGTCACTATTCAGATGATTGATAAGTATTACCAGAGTTACAGATGGAAATATTTCAGTCTACTCTAATGATTAAGGGGGAGAAAAAAAAAAGCCAAAAAAATAATAAAAAAAAAACATTAAAATGATTTCTAAAAAATATAAACCAGTTACACACTAATAATGTAGGGAAAATGATTCTTCATGGTTAGGATAATTCCGTAAGTTCATAACAAGTAACTGGATGAATGAAGGGTTGAAGAAAACAGCTACTAAGTAACTGTACTAAGAATATGTAAATTCTACCAATGAATCCAGAAATTATGTTTTTTCCCTAATTTAAATCTGATCAATTAAGGGAGCATACAATCTTCATGAAAGTTTTGTCTTCTATGTCTTGAAAGTTGTTTTCTGTGTTAACTTTCCTTACAAATCAGAGAAGAGGTGTACCACATCACTCTTTTAGCACAAATTTAAGGCATTAATCATGCAGTTAGGAGGTTTTTGGTGTTACAGTCCATCCTGAGGAGCTCAGAGGAGCATTTTGACCTAACACCAACCATGGGCTCTGGCATCCCTGAAGAGTACAGCATAAAACACCTGTTATGCTGGTCACAGTGAGGTAGGATGGAGATGGGGCAGTGAGCCCTGCCCTTCTTAATCTTGGGGTAGTGATCAGGGATCATGAAAGGGAAAAGTAGAAAATAAGGGGCTGAGAACAACCCTTGTGATTGCTTCAGTGTAAGCCTCTGAACATGCCTTTTGTATGGTCAGATGTAAGGGTGGAGCTGTCTAACAAGAGGATTGCAAGAGAGGAAATGGATAAGTAACTGATAATTTAGAATATTACTGCCCAACCAGTGCATGACTTCCCATCCTCTGGGACCAAAAAGAATATGTAAGAGGGAGCTGGAGTCAGCTCTTGATACTGGGGAGCAGTAGTTTGTGCAAAAGAGAAAAACATTCACTTTGGTGAAATAACCCCAGCTCTGAGTCTAGTAGGTAAAGTCAAAAGGCTGTCCTTCTTGGCTGAAGGCAATCAGACACCTTATGTGCAGAGGTCCCAGCATTTTCAAGAGCAGATGGTGCCTTTCTGTATGAAATGTTTAATTATGTGTGCTAATGAAGCTGGAGTTTCTGCTGTGTTGGGACACAGGGGCCCTTTGCAGGCTCCAGGTACACTTAGTGCTTTTTTTTTTTTTTTTCCTGATGGAGCTCAGTGAATTAAAAGAAATAAAAAAGCTGTTACTTTGCTTGAAAGGAAATTCACTTCATCCGGGGCACCAAATGTCTATGTATATGTTAATCAACTCCAAATGTATCTTCAGGAAGAAAGTTGTTTAAATGAACTGTGTAATTCTACATACCCACTCAGTCCTCCTTAAGGTTTCCTTCTTCCTTCAGGCGAGTACTATAGCAATGCTTATTTTATCTCAAAATGCTCAACAATCATAGCTATTGCTGATCTCTTTTGCAGCAAAAGGTCCTTGTGAAGCCCTTGTCAGGTCAACTTCTCAAATGTCTCCTTTGTAGATGTTTAGACAGTGAGTGGGACATAGATGACAATCTTTTGTCAGTACTTTATATTAAGGAAAAACAAAACAAAACAAAACACTTTTTACAGATTCATGTAAGAAAGCTGTGACCCAGAAAATAAGAGGCCAGAGCTCTTCTCTATGGCAGTTTCCGGGGGAACCACAAAAGTGACCTTCTTCTTGAAGAGTCCATCAAGCCTACTGGGAGAAACATGTTGGGAAAACCTTCAGTCACCAGCTATGGTCACTCCACTTGACCAACAGAAAGACAGATAATGCAGAAAAGCACCATGACATGTCATGAAGGAATGTTTCAGTTACTTGCAAAAGGACTGAGGTACAATGAATCGGAAGGTCTTAATTCTGGCTTTTTGTAACAGACAGATTATTGATTTTGCAACCAGAGCAGTAGTTTTATTTTAATGTTGTTAGATACACTGCCTATGTTTCTTACCCAGGTTATAAATGGTTCTGTTGTAAGCACCTATAGCAACTTTATAACAAAGGTTTTTCAGTGTTATCAAGCACTGCACATTCACAGTCAGGCTGAACTCCAAGTAACTACTGCATCTGGAAGAAGGAAGAGATGAGGAAGGAAATGTATACTATGGCCTTGTATGGGCTTTGTGAAATGATTGGAGCAGCCTGGTTTGAGTCCCTGCTTTTATTGAGAAGGAGTAAAAAAAACCTTCATTCTCGTGGTTCCTTCAAAAAAAGGATGAGACCTATGCAACATGTCTGAAGGGGAAAGTCTCTTAGGGAGGGAAGGTAGCTTAGCTCTCTGTACTGCTCTCTTGGAAGGAACGTTATATTTTCAGAGCTCCTGTTGTAGCCTGTTTTGCTGTTTATTTGGTTGTACTGTCTGAGCATTCATGTTCAGTTATTGTTTTGGCGTGGTGCCAGGTCTTTGCTGACAGATGGGAATGACACTGTGTACCTATGACATAGACAAATGGAGTTTCATGGGAGACAATGGAGGTATTCCAGAACTTTCTTCTTGCTGAATCTCAAAGGCCTGCTGTAAGCAATGAAAACAAGGTAACATTAAGATTAATGTCAAAATCAGATTCTTTGTCTAATGAGAAATACACAGCAATGCGAAAATTAGTTCCCTCACTATAATGCATAGATAAGAATATATATCGTTTTAGTTACAAAAGCCATTTTTAGCTGTTTTTTTTTTTTTATTTTATTTATTTTATTAATATCATTTCTTTTTCTTGTTTTACAAAATCATTGTATTGTATACATTGTATATACATTGTATGTATGTATTCAGTGAACATCATACTGGAGTACCAGGCTTTGCCCGTGACCTGGAGTATGATGACACTGTAAGGATCTTCTCCTCATGAGTAAGTACAGTTACAACTTGCTAGATTGGAAACACAAAACAGATGGAAGAATTTCTGTTTTAAACTTAAAATGACTGTCTCTCTCTCAAATGTATTTCTGGCTGCATATGGATCTGAGCATGGTTTCGCATGCCAGATACACATGGGAATTTTATGTTTTCACCAGCTCCCACTGGGACTTTGCATATGCACAGATAATCAAATTATTCAATTTTGAATTAGGGGTAGAAGTGCAACTCTCCATAGATGAAATGCAGGGCATTTAGAATATATCTCAAGCTTTTCTGCACATACTCTTTCAGTGTTGCAATGCCCTGGAGAAGCCATGAGATTCACACTTTCTTGGAACCCTGAAACTGGAGGATGTATTTAAATCAGAAAATTCTTAGGACTGTTCGTTTATTTTTTTTTGGGCTTATCTTTTTAAAGCAAGAAGTGTACAGACTAACCACCAGAAGAAAATAATTTGTAAAATATAATATTAAAATCATCTTTCAGGTGGCATAAGTAGTAGATTTATATTCAATCACATGAAATATAGAAGTGACCACAAGGCTAATTAAAAAAAGGAAGAACACATTGCAAAATGATAAAACATTTACAAATAAGCTACTATACCTGTTTAATATGGATCCAGGCTACCAAGTTTATAATCTCCCCCAGATAATTAATACCTGCTCAAAAGACAAGTAAATGTGTAAGTTGTTTCCCCTGAAGTCATTGGGTCTCTTTCCACTGACTCATTACTGCATAGAAATGTACCTATTCCATTCCTTCATCTGGCTTAAAAAATATTTTGAACAGCCTGTCAGATTAAATCTGTGCAAGCAGGCAATTTACACTGAGGCAAACCCCTTCTGTTAGACAATTATGAGGAAATTATGAGAAGTTTTTCCTGGTTCTGTTTCAGATAATAATAATAAGAAAAAGAAGGACAAAGAAAAAGAAAGGGAGAGAGAAAGTGTTAGAGAGAGAGAGAAAGGAAGAAAGGAAGAAAGAAAGGAAGGAAGCAAGAGAAAGGAAGAAAGAAAGAAAGAAAGAATGAACGAACGAACTTTGAAAGTGGACTGATGTCTATACTAGATTTCCAGAATATGTTTTGAAAATTATTCCCCAAAATGTATCCAAAAAAAAAAAAAAAAGACCAATGGCTATTTCTTTAATTTATAGATCAGTGTTATTTTTCAATATACATTTATGATTTACAGTTACATTATTATCTCAAGACTTTCTCTTCAGCAAAATTTTGCAAGATAATTTTTTAATTGCTCTATATCGTGTGATTGCACTTGCAACCAGTTTTTAAAACGGGTGTAGTGAGATGTAGTATGAACAGGAACATGCACATACACACACACACACACCATTTTAATAATTAAATCATATTGGTTTCCATGAGAAATAATGACTCATGCTCTATAGACAAGAGGGGGGAACTCAGTATGTGAGGAATTTTCATTCAGAATCAAGCACTTTCAGCACAGATACCTATTATTAAAATTATTAAAAACTATTATTAAAAAAATACATTAAAAACTATTATTAAAAAACACATTAAGTGACATGTTCAATCCCAGGGTTTACCAACATGCTCAGGATCCCTGGGCTCTCATGTTCCTCTCCTGTTTCTTCCATATGTGACGAAACTCCCCTAAGTACTGACCCAAATGGCAGGTAAAGTCTGTCCTGAGTGGACTTTCTCCACAAAAAAAAAAAGGAGATAAAAATATAGGAAATAAATTTCTGGATTTACCAAATCATATTAGTAAGATAAGAGCTGTGAAGTAGTTTTGAAAATTATTTGGCTCAGGTTTTCATGTCCATCAGCATGTCTGCACAGCATCTACTACAAGAGGACACAAGACTAGGTGGAGTCATGGGGTGATACCACAGTAAATAATTTCATCACAAACCTATTGCAAATCTGTTTTTGAAAAGTCTGCTTTCAGAAACAACACTGACAACAACCAAAAAATATAGGAGGCTAAAACCTGGAGGAAGTAGCAGAAGGTTAGCTCTCTGCAAATTTCCAGAGGGCTTTCTCAGTAATAGGCAGGAATTGGTTTAGCCTAAAAAAGGCTGAATAACTGCAGAAGCATATTATAACAGAATAAATTCATAAGCATGAATAACTGTATAGAGTTAAGTAAGGACAAATGTTAAATGTCTTGATAACTTCTGTGACAGCAACGGCTACAGATCTGTGAGACTTTTCCCTAATGAAGAAGTGAAAGCCTCTTTGACACACGTAGACTAGATTGGACAAAATATTTATTGTATAATAGACAAAAATCATGCATTTAGGCAGAGGCAGAGAATATTTGAAAATGAATATTCATTTTTTTTTTTATTCACCGTGATTTATAGTACAGAAAAAATATCTAAACACATTTTTTTTTTCCCACTTGTGATTCATTATTGTTATTTTCTTCTTTTCCTTTAGACAATCAACTAAACAATTAGGGTAAGAAAATCAAATATATAAGTTTTATTTTATTTTATTTTATTTTATTGAAACTATACTGGAAAGAATATAAAATTATCTGTTTGTACCTCCTGAACTTCTAAAAGAACTGTATACTGCCTGCTGTCCCTTATTCTGGATTCTTAGAATCATCATAGAATCATAAAATGGTTTGCATTGGAAAGGACCTTAAAGATCATATAATTCCAAACCCCTGCTATTGGCAAGGGCATTATTCTGAATGATAATTATGGTGTTATAGCAAGGTTAAGACCTTGAACATTTTAGATATTAGATTCATATTCTATTCAGTTTCGAGAGTCATAATTAGGGTCTTTATCAGATAATACTTTCTTAACCTCAAACTTCAAGTTATTCTCCATGAAAATACTGTGAACAAAGTATTTCTTGCCAGCAAAATACTTTCTAATGCTATGCAGTGGTTCAATATTTTTTTCATAGAAGGTGACCTCCATAATGTGAAATTGCAGGTTTAATATTTTGCTTCCGTTTAAACAGATGACTGAGGTCTCAGATGGGATATTTTCAGAAGCCAGGGCAGGAGAGAGGTTAATTAAAATGAAAAATATTTTGTCAGTTGTAAAAGTCTTTAATTATTTAGAACCTTTTTCTATTTTTAAGCTACTCTCAGACATACTGATTTTTGTTTATAGTCTTAAGAACAAGATGACCTGAAGTTGCAGATGTTCTGGAGCTCACAGACTGGTGTCATTCCTCAGTAGAAACTGTAGAATCTGATTTAAACATACTTTATATAGCAATATTCTAGAAGTGGAGAACTACAGAGGCAGACTCTAAAAAACTTTATCTTTGTGACAAAGCTATTCACTATAGGCCAAATTGCATTAATACCTGATTTCACGTCTAGTTAAGGTAAAAATATACTTGTCTCCTTACTGACCTTACATTATTATAAATGAAGACAAAGAAATAAAAAGTATTTTCCCCTACCCTATGCTCTATTTTTAATATGACTCTGTCCCTTCTTTAATTCCACTCTGATGCACGGATCTTTCAGTTATTCAGGCATATGCTTAGGGGAAGTAGTGAGTTGACTTTCAATAACAGCAAGAGCTCTATAAAAGTCACCAACACAACTGTATTAAGTTCAAGCTGATGCTTTCTCACAGTAATGATCTGGAAGTAAAATAAAACCAAACAAACCTGGACACAGATATTTTTCTTATGGTACACTCTAGTGTAGTTTTCTGAACATTTATTTTATGAAACCTGTTATTGTATCATGTTTCTTTTTTTTTTTTTTTAAAAAAAAAGTTATGTAGAAGGAGAGAGTACAAATAGAACATGGCATTATTCATAATATAATTTATTAACAAGCAGATTTTCTCTACAACAGAAAAACTTTTGTGATAGTAGGGATTATTAAAAGTTTACCTTGCAAAGCTCTCTTCATGCTGATGCTTCCAGTAGAACTAAATAGCTGGGTTCCATTCATTCCTCATGCAAAAATATTTGAATATGTTTTAAATTCTTTTCATAAATGAGGAAGTTTCTAATCTCATGTCGTATCTAATAATCAATGTCTCAGAGACCTAGAATACAACATTGTGACATATGTACCTTTAAGCTTCAAAGCTACACTGTTGAATTAGTTTGAGTTCAGATGAATAATAAATTCTGCTTTCCCTGTAGTATATATCTATTATCGACTATGTGGCTATTCCATGGAAAACAGATATTGTCCTTATTCAAATTTGAATGTGTTGAGTCATAGAGTTCATTTGAAATGCTTTAATTTGTAATTATTGACATATTTGCATATTTTTACTTTTCAGTTAATAGATTTAGAAAAATTGTCAGCTTCCACATTCCCCAAGGAATCTGAGAATTAAAAAAAGTATCAAACAACAATGAGGAAAATTTTTATTTCTTCCTTTCAGACAAGTGTTGTATAGTGTCCCTAGAGCTGGAACTGCAGAAGTTCTCTTGTTCTTCTTTAAGGTCATTCAGGTTCCTACTTAGAAAGCTGTGTGGAAGTTATCCTATGTAGTTCATCTTTCTTAGACTACAGAGTATAAACCAAATTAAGGAGAGGAGGAAAAACAAACAAATTATTGCTCAGGTTTTCCAATGGCTGCCATATACACTTTTTAAATTATTTAAATATGTATATTCATATATATGTATGTTTAATTTTGTTGGGAGTAGATAGTGTTGATTTACAAAGGAGAAATTGTATTTTAACCTACTTGTAATGCTTTGCCTAATGCAGCCCCGGATAACATTAGCCTTCCTTAGAGCAAGGGCACATTGCTGACTCATGTTTGATTCGGTGTCTACCAGGACTCCTAGGTCCTTGTCTGCAAAGATGCTTTGCAGTTGTGTGGCCCCCAGCATGTCCTGGTGCCTGGGGTTGTTCCTACCCACTCTAGGACTTTACATTTCATGAGCTTCCTGTCTGACCATTTCTTCTACCCATCCAAGTCACTTGGGATGGCAGCACCACCCTCTGGGTTAGCCTCTTTTCCCAGTTTTATCTTCAGACTTGCTGAGGGTACATTCTACCCCACCACACACATTGTTCATGATGTTGAACAAACAGGTCTGGAGCTGGAGTTGATCCTTGGGGCTCATTACTATTTACTAGCCTCCAACCAGACTTTATGTAACTTATCACCACCCTCTGGGCCCAGCCATTCAGTCAGTTTTTCATCCACCTCACTGTCTGCTCATCCAGCTCATACATTGTCATTTTCTCTGTGAGGATCTTATGAGAGACGGTGTCAAGCCTTACTGAAGTCTAGGTAGGCAATTTCTACTGTTCTCTACATGTTTACCAAACCAGCCTTTTCATTACAGAATGCTATCAGGTTGGTCAAGTATGACTTCACCTTGGTGAATACTTGCTGACTACTTCGAATCATCTTTTTGTTCTTCATGTGCCTGGATTTGGTTTCCAGATCTAGTTGTTCCATCACCTTCTCAGGGATGAAGGTGAGGCTGACCTGCAAATCCCTGAGAGTTAAAGCCAGAAAAAGTATTTTGAATTAAATTAAGTATTTTCATAAATAGTCTGGGAGAGTTAATAAGTATTGCAATAATGAAAATAAGAGTAAGTAATTGGTGAGATTCAAATTCTAAGAAGGAAAGACATAATAGAGAAAAAACAAGACAAGTGAACTAGTGCTGGAAAAGTCAGTCAGTGTAAATGATGGCAAGGTGAGACAAATCAGGGAGAATTAATGAAATCACTGTGGTGATTTTAAATGGTGGGAGGAGCCACAGAAATGGGAAGTAATGTTCTGCTGGTGCTATTGCTAAACCAAATACGTGCTTTCACTGCTGAGATTTTGCTGATTGTGCTGTGTTGCACCTGCGGGCTGCAGTGGCAGGAAATTCATGTCAGAAAATGGGCATGTTTGGGAATGAAAAAAGATACAATAAAACTAAATATAGATTGCTGGCTCTGTGAATATATGTATGTGAAATTTGTGCAAGTGTGCTTTTAAATTCAGACAGAAAATACATATTGTGATGTCCTCTGGAATGGTTAGTTTAATCACAGATTATTTGCTAGTACTTCGTTAGCTTAAGGTCAAGCCATTTGATTGACAGGAGTGATGTGCTGTCTGGACAAGTTGAAACGTTATTCAGAGGTCGCTAAAAATCACATGAAAAATTATACAGAAGTAGGATGTAGTTGTACAAACCTCCAAATGGTTATAATGGATGAATATATATATATTTAATGGTAGGTTTTACAAGATTAAATCAAATGTTAAACTATGATATATAATGCGATTTTTCATTTTTATAAAAATATATTTTGCTTAATTGCACAAAATCTTGGAACAAACCACTATATTTTAATTTTAATTTTATTCCATAAAAAATGCTAGCTTATGATTATATCAGACAAAAGCTGCATGCTTTCATAGTACATGAAAACTTACTTTGTGCAAGGTGGTGAATAAAAGATCTTAGAGAAAGCTGACCTCAATGCACCCTTAGACATGCTTATGAAGGATAGCTAACTGAACCTTTCTAGCAAAAATCACGAACAGCAGATTTAGGACAAAAACTGTCATATGATAACATCTAATTCTCCATGCACGAACTGGATAATATTTGTTTTGTGGTCCTTTTCTTTGTACAAATAAGATGAATTTCTAGCTTTATACTCTGTCTTGTTCTGAAATTAAATATGAATTCAACACAGCAATGTAAACAAAAACCTCAGAAAAAAAGTTAACTAGAACCATATGTTGAGCAAGATGCCACACATGGAGAAACCCATTTTCAACAACCACCTTACAGTAGTTACTTGATTCAGCTCAGTTTATGGCAAACAGAAAGGAGCTTTTCTTAGTTGCTATAAACTGGTGCACACACTTCTGCATGTGAAATCAACACCCCCTTAAAAGACACGATGATTGGTTGCAGGATTTAGAGTTTTATAATTTTGTATCCCTGGTGACCAACTCCGGATGATACAAAAGCAAAAGTCTGGACAATCCACCAGCTTCACACAACAAGAATTGTGTTTTTGTTTTTCTTTAATCTGAATTGAATGATTATACCTTTGTTGTGTACATTCCAAATCAAAGTCTCTGATACTGCTAGGGAAAAAATATTGATATGGGAGAGATACTGCCAACTTCAGTCTGAATTTTTAATCTACTATTACTGCATGTAACTAAATTAGCTGAACAAGATTTCAGGAGGAAAATATTTCTTTTGGTTGCTTTTACTATCTTCTCTCTTTTCAAAGCACTCAGATTTCTGAAAACAGGCTGAATCTATATCTACTTCTGCTTAATTTTTGGTAGAATATTCTCTGAACAATTGATCAACTATTGTCTCCAGCAAGCAAAGGAGGAAGGACCTAAAGAAAGTTTGAAACCCCGAATAGGTAGGGCAGGCACTTTAGCAGAATTTGAGTCTAAATCAACTGTTACGATTGTTTGTCTGATGGCCTCTGTATGGTCACCTGGGGAGTGGCCTGAGAAGCACAACAGCTTCCCTCAGACACGAGCATTTTAGGCCTCAGACTGCTGGTCCAAACTCCCACCATGACCTAGGCTCCTGCTAGAAGCCAACTGTGTTGGATGTATCTTGGTGTTATCTATTACATCTTACACAGAAATGTGTTGCTGCTGCTCCCATGCACCTTTGTATTTAGTCTTGCAAACCTAAACTATGGAAATTGATTGCTGACCTGAAATACAGTGATTAGTTTGTTCTGAAGAGTTCAATGACACTGTAGACCCAGACATATGACAGTGAAGTTATTCTGTCGAGTTCACAGCCTCACTTGCATTTTTCTTGTCCAGCTTCCCCTCTGCAATCTGTAAGGCCAGCTGGTGATCATTCACATGACAATAAAATCACTATATATCAGGATCTTTTAGGGCCAGATGAGATATAGGCATTTTCATAACACAGGGCTTCAGGAACTATGAGAACAAGGAAGGCAGCACAGAAGTTCTTACCTTCTCTTCAGATCCCAAAAGGGAGGGATTCAAAGTTTGCCACAATCAGGTACTTCCAAATCAGAAGACACTATCATGGCAATCCAGCCCAAACATTTGCATTCATAATCTTTAAAGATTTTCTGAAGAAACTGGATGAAATTCACAAAAAAAAAAAAAAAAAAAAAAAAAAGATAAACTCACCACTTAAAGACATGGTGAAACCACCACTTCCCACAGTAAAGTATTTGCAGGTTTAATTAAGGCATATTTTACTTGTTTGTGATTGTTTTTAGGCATATGATTCAGATTATTTTTTACCATGATTTGGCTCCCTAATTATTTACAAAATTTGTATCAAATGTTATGTCTTCTAGGGAGGCCAGAAAAGGCAATTTATCCCTGTTTATGTCACTGATAAAAGTCCACAGGATGAAAAAAAAATAAAAATAAAAAAAATTCTGAGGAATTCTGCTAGAATTATAGAAATAGAAACAGTCCTACTCATCAAAGACTTTATATTAACTGCTTTTTGAGACATCTTGTTTAATCTCTGAAACACATGGCCTGCTAGTGTTATTTCATGCAATGTTTTTTTAAATCAGATATCCAGGTTATATTCAATTGACTCAGAAAAGTCCAAGAATACAATATCAATGCAGTTACATTTTCCAATCTAGATTTACAGTGTTTCCAGAAAAAAATAAGATTGGATCAGACAGACTTTCTGCAAACAAGCATGCTAACTTTCCATTTTATATTTATAACTTTTAATTCTTTATTAAATCCCAAATTACCATTTCCTAATTCCACGTAGAATCAATCATCAGGTAATAAATGCCTCTTGTTCCTTTTAAATGTTGGAAGAACATCAGTGATTTCTGAGTCTGTTGAAGTGTTCTTGAATTTGTTTAAAGATAAGTACTTCTAGGTCTCTTTCTTTAAGATTTTGGTTAAAGTATGAACATACTATTCCATAACTGCTCAACCTTGGAAGATTTTTTTTATTGCTTAGTGGCTTTTCTTTTTTTTTTTTTTTTTTTTTTTTTTTTTTTTTAATAGTTCTTTTGTAGCCGCTTCGCCATGTTTATGAGGAGCGGCTGAGGGAGCTGGGACTGTTTAGCCTGGAGAAGAGGAGGCTCAGGGGTGACCTTATTGCATTCTGCAGGTACCTGAAAGGAGGCTGTAGCGAGTTGGTGCTTGGTCTATTCTCCCACGTGCCTGGTGACAAGACGAGGGGGAATGGGCTTAAGTTGCGCCAGGGGAGTTTTAGGTTGGATCTTAGGAAGAACTTCTTTACTGAATGGGTTGTTAGTCACTGGAATAGGCTGCCCAGGGAAGTGGTTGAGTCACCATCCCTGGAGGTCTTTAACAGACGTTTAGATGTAGAGCTTAGGGATATGGTTTAGTGGAAGATTTGTTAGCGTTAGGTCAGAGGTTGGAGTCGGTGATCTTGGAGGTCTCTTCCAACCTAGACTATTCTGTGATTCTGTGATTCTTTATAAAATTCCTTTTTATTTTATTAACTTCATAAAGTTTCCAGAATTATAAGAAGTCCTTCCTATATACTTTCTTCCTTTTTTTCCCCCCATTATTTATGTCATTTTTTGCTGATGTTTTAACATTACTTCCATGTATTTGTGTAATATGCCTATGTTACATTTGTTCATATCAGTGGAATCAATAATTTTGGATGGCTAACTTTGCCTGCACTACTCATAGTCTTTTTAACACAAATCAGTCTAAATTTGTAGTTCTTTTGGTAATTCCAACAACACTTTAAGCTTTGGAAATTGATGCGCTAAAGTCCCTTTACGTAACACTCTCTACTGATACATTCTATTTGGCACAGAAATTATATCATTAAGTCATAACCACTTTGGCTTGAATATCCACTGATTCCTAGGTTAATGACAAAATTGTCTTCATCCATTAAAATGAAATCCAATTTTTTATTATTACTTGCTGCAGAGTTTCAGGCCCTTTGAGGATTTATCCTCTCTTGTTTTCAGAGGTAGTAAAGATGTTTTTTTTTCACTTGTCATGTAAGCTGGCAAGTATACATCACATTACAGCTATTCATAACATTTTTTTTTTTTTTTTTTTTTTTTTTTGTGTGTTATTGATAGGTAGTTTATGAGACACTCACAGTGCTCTTGCCTGAAATTTGCATAACCTGTTCAACACCATGGTTCAACAGTGATCTGTTCGTGCAATTCTAGGATTCGTGGATTGGTTCTGTACTTCTGCAACTTCTGCAACCCAGTATTGCTAGAGGAAATATGATATAGCTTTAAGGAAACTTGGGCCGCAGAAAACAGTGTGTACACATAATCAAGAGTTAGTTTTCATGGCAGCTAGGCTTAGAGGTCAGAAAATGTGGCTTCAGCTTTTTGTTGTTGTTGTTGTTGAACCTAAGACTCCTTTCTAAAGTATATGCAGAAGAGGAAAAGAATGAAAAAAAAAAAAGACCTGTTGGATTACAAAGTGCAATTCTTTCTAATTTCATTCGTAGCAAAGTATTTTCATATAAGATCTACACACATACATGGTGATCTATAACAACATTTGAGATTTTTAATAATTTATGCAGTCTGAAGAGAAGTCACAAACACATAACCCTAAATTTTAAAGTTGTGTGAAGTTTCAGACAAGCAGAACAATTTACAGAATATATTTCTCACTTTGAATTAATTTATTCTGTATTTTGCTTGAATAATACTTGTCATTCCAGATTTCAATTACTGGCAACAGTGCCCTAAGAACAACATAAAAAAGCTACTTCACCTCTTGCAGATTTCACCATGACATACTTGCCCACAATTCTCATTTTAAATCTATAATCTATGTGCTTCTGTATATCTGATTTAGAAACTGAGTTTAAGTTATTTTCAAAGGACATATCAAATAGAAAAAAATGCTTATGTAACAAATGGTGGCAGCCAGAATAAAAATCATTTAGTAGGGCAAAACTTTGTCTTATATGACTGCCTCTGTTTTCCAAAATCGATGCTCATCACCTACCGTATGTTCTTGCTTTCTACATGGATCTTCTTGTTTTGATTGACGTTCTCCCCAGTGGCAGAATTTTCGGTGCACGTTTACTTACATAAGAGAATCATAGAATCATAGAATCATCATAGAATCATAGAATCCTAGAATGGCCTGGGTTGAAAAGGACCTTAAAGAGCATCTAGTTTCAACTCCCCTGCTCTAGGCAGGGTTGCCAACCACTAGAGCAGGCTGCCCAGAGCTGCATCCAGCCTGGCCTTGAATGCCTCCAGGGATGGGGCATCCACAACCTCTCTGGGCAACCTGTTTCAGTGCCTCACCACCCTCTGAGTAAAAAACTTTCTCCTAATATCTAACATAAATCTCCCCGTCAGTTTAAAACCATTCCCCCTTGTCCTATCACTATCAATACATGTAAACAGGCGTTCCCCCTCCTGACAACAAAACAACAAAACTGACTATTATTGCTCCAAGCTTTTAAGTGATCAGTTAGAAGGACATTTCTAAGGACACTTCTAAGTGTGTTCTGGGGCAAAAGAACTGTGAAGTTTCTCGGTTTTGACACAGATTTGAAATACAACCTCAACTGCGTTATGAGAAGATGAAAATGACAATATACCTGAAACAAAATAAATTGCTGGTCATACTCTTTCCTCTACATCCTGTCACATAATTCAGTATTTCTGAACACTAGGCTGTATCCATGATAAATGGTTTGCCTTCCATATGTTTCCATAATTTAAAACTGATACAGTTGTCAGGATTCCTGACAATATTGTGTTTCTTATATTCTTCAAAATGCATTGAATCAGAGGGTAATCCAATAACAGATCTGCCATAAAAACAGCATGATCTAAGTTTCTTCTGAATGTTTAGTGCATAAAAATATTTATATGTTATCCACAGTGCAGAGTTTTTGGCCAAATGTCATGTATAACAAAGGTATGACTCTTTCCCAGCAAATTAAAAAATAAGTGATGAGACTCTGGTGTTGCTATTCTGTATATGCGGCCCATCCTCTATGGTGATAATAGAGGCCCTGCATTTCCAGCATTTGATTTCCAGCATTTCTAGCATCAAATTTCCAGCCTTTGATTCCTCTCTCTCCACTTACCTAACTCTCTAGCTCTGAATTTTCCCGGTACTCTATAAGAAAACATTGGGATTCCACAATTTGCTAACTATATTATGTTACACATGAAATATAGGCTGTATCATGAGGGATTAACCCTTATAGATCACCATGGAATTTAATTTATTTTTAATGAGTTATGGTGTAATTACCCTATGCATGTCATATTTTACATAAATATATCTTCTTTCAATGCATCCTTTCTATCACAGTCAAAAAATAGGCATTATCAATCACAGGCAGGTAGGGTCTTATCTCATGGATGAGTCATTTCTCAGAAGTGTTTTTTTTTTTGTTTGTTTGTTTGTTTGTTTGTCCTCAGCTTCCTTTCAATCTCTTTGTCAAGCATTTCTTCAATGAGTTCTTGTCTCTGTACAATTTTGGAATCAGAAGGATTGTCCAGAAACCTCCATTTTCCATCATTCCTTAAACAGGGCTGATAGCTGTGTTCACTCCAAGTCCACTTTTGGACATATTTGGAAGTGGAGAAGAATGAAAAGAAGCTATCGCAGATCCAGCCAGATATGGAGTGGGATAGGAGAATGTGCTGCACCCATATGAAGTATGTTATGTGAGTTTCCAAGAGTGCTGGCAAGAGATCAACAGGGCCCTTCTTGGAAAAATAAGTCCTTTGAAGCAGAGCGCCTGGACAGACTAACCTTCATGAACACTCAATCCTGTATCTGATGTACATGATGCTACTAGCCTATTAATCTTTTTACGGTAGATGAATCTCCATAAAAATTGTGAGAAAGGAATTGGCTATCCTGAAGTAAATCTCAGCTGAGTGAACTAAAATACATTGAATACCCTCCCTTAAAATCTTAAGTCTTAAATCTTGTTTGCACAAAAGTAGTTCTGTTGAAGTTACCTGTGTGACAACCTGATGAAGCCAGAATCAAGCCCATCTAATTTGGACATTTAGGCACAGGTATATCTCATCTACAATTAGGTACTGTATAGGACATCAAAGGTACGAACAGTCACCTAGGCTCCCTCAGCAATTGGTGGAGAGAGGGACACAAGTCCAAAGGAAAAAGTTTGCTTACTTATATCATCTGGCTGGTGATATATCACATATATCACAATCCTATTGAGTGGTCCATTAAACCACATGAGGAGGATCAAGGCATATTTGGCCAAATTTTCAAAGCATTGTTTGGAAAACAAACAAACAACAACAACAAAAAAAACACAAAACACACACACAAAAATCAAAACAACAAAAAAACAATACTCTTGCTTCTTCTCAGTTTCTTTAACTGTAAGCTACCAAAAGATTTCTACACTGTCACATGATAAATATACAGAACAATGGCTCAGATGTGGAAGTCTGCTTCTGCTGCTGATACTCCTTTTCCTGGGGAGTTTGTATCACTTTCCTGTGCTCCACTGCTTCCAGGTGTAACAAGACTCAATTTCCTGAGAAGAGTGTTTGAGGTGAATGGAGATAGAAGTCATGTGTCACAACAGATTTGTATTTACCTCTCATTTGCAACAGAATTCCACCTATTATGCAAATTCATTGTTAAAAAGAAGAGATTCCCTCTACAGGTTTGAAAAGTAGTCCACATGACTTTCACTAAGTGGCTCTGTGTCCCCTTTCCTTGTAAATGGAGGAAGACTAACATTATATGTTTACCCGATAAAAAACAACATGTTCTTCCCAGCAACTAGCAAGGACTTGCTCCTACAGAAGCAGCATAATTGTGAATGACCTTCATTCATTTACAGTCCTGATCCTATTCTGACAACAAATCCCATCTGTTTGTGTTTGTTTTCTAAAGAAAAGCACTAGCCCCATGTGAGGTGTTTGGACTGAAGCAGCTCACTGATATCCACCGGTGTTATATTTACAGCACTGAAATTGTAGTACTTGATGACTCTATTGTTTGTTAGCTGAAGAGTGAGTTCATTACCTCCAGGATCCTGAATGGTTACAACTAGTTGCCAGTAGAAACTGTTTTGATTCAGTATTGGAAACCACAATCACACAGACAACCACTAAGTCAGCTGCCCAGGGAGACCTGGACTTTCTGTGTCTCTCTTGTAATCCTCCTATTCAGTCTACTGTTGCAGTGCTTCAGGCTGGGGGGACTGTTTGTTACACTGGAACTTCAAACACTCCTTATTTTTTTTTTTGCCCTTAACATGTAAAGTAGGTTAAGAAGTACTAATTGTTGCTGGAACCAAGGGATTTTTTTCTTAGGAGCTACTTTACAGTGGACACAGTGGAATACTTCAGCCTGGTTAGCTGCTGTGTGGGAACCAGTCTCTCATCCATGTATTTCTTCTACCTCTGGATGGTCTCTATCCTTGTCACTGACATAGCATGTAAGAATACATGGAATCACTTGTGTATGTCACTATCTATAATCTGTTTATCTTAGAGGTACTAGAGCTGCTATAAATTGCTGTAAAGCTGGTGGTCGGAAGCCATGAAAGAGGATGAGTTAACTCTTAATATCTGACATGAAAGTAGAAAAAAAGAAGCCCAGAATGCCTGGAGGTGTACAGAGACTCATGCCAAGCCAAGAAATGATCTACATTCATCTGCTTTTGAAAACAAAAACAAAAACAAAACAAAACAACAAAAAAAGAGAGAATTAACTGGATAGGCCAGGCCACTTTTACATGTTAATTGTGTAACAGTTTATAAAATTTCTGTTTAAAAATAAGCTGTGAAGTTTTACTGTTGAAATGAACATAAAGTTGGCTTTCATTTTTGAAAGTGAACAGGCAAACATGGCCAGGGTTGGGGAGTACCCCTGCCCACTACAGATGGCTTCTAGATAAAACCAGAAGAAAATGAAAATAAGATAAAAATGAAGAAGAAAATGACATTTGACTAGGGAAGTGTTTCTCTTCTAGACAAAGGACTTACTGAGGGTCTAAATTGCCTTTAATTCTACTGTGAACAACATCTGAAAGCTTGAAGGGGTGGGTGGGAGATATGTCCAGCAGTCTGGGGTCTGAGCGATAACCCACAGCCAACAGCACAAAACAGTCCAGAGCAAAGCAGCTGCAGTTGCACCACTGCACTAGCACATGTCACTGAATTTAGAATACTTCAGCTGAAATCACCTGTGGAGTCCAATAAAATTGTCCATACAATGGGGAATCTGGCCAACCGGGGCAATGAACTAGATGAAAGTGCAGTGAAAATATAGCAATCTTGACTATCTTGACTGGGAAGAGGACTGGTAAATTGGGGCAGAGAATGGTAATTTTGCATTCTGTTATTTAATTCTTGTTTCCCTGACTTGCTGTATTATTGTGTTTTTCTTTTAATCCCAATAAACTCTGTTGGCTTAAACCTCATTGGTCTCACTGTTTAAACACGGGAAAATGTCAATTGCTGAATTACTGCTCTGTGTAAGACAGTTATTCATATTTCTAACTAGGAGTTCACAAGAGCACTGTTTAAATGTTTGTAGGAACCCTTACAAAACTGAACACATTGCCATGGCACAAAGTTTGCAGCAGTTTTTCCTATGAGAATGACTCAGTCTCTCTTTCCTTTTCTTTTTCTCTCTCTTTTTTTAAAAAAATATTTTTTCCTCTTTTATTTTCTATCAACCCAGTTGGGCATTACAGGCCTGAAGCTCACTGATTTTGAGGGTGTTTTTCCCCCTACCTTTCCTGAAAAGTTTTGTGGTTACAAAAAATTATTTAGAAAGAAAGGAAGAAAGAGAAAGAGAGAGAGAAAGAGGTGACCTAGAAGATGGAAATATCACATGCCACTAGGCATATTCAGGTGCGAGTACTGGTTTCCTGATAAAATATTCCTTCTGATGTTTCTAAGTAACAACATTACCCCAGTTATCAGAAGAATAGCTGGGCAACCACTTCATAGACAACAAGCACCATATGCACACCCCGCACTGTCATGACAGTAAAGCCTGCCACTTCTGCTCTGACCTCTCATCTGAACAGCAGTGGAACTCTGTAAAATAGTTCTACAGCATGTTAGTGGAGGCCTGGTTGTCACCTATTTCTTCCCCTAATATCTATTAGTTCTACCAATACTGACAGAGATAGAACAAATTTCGCTTTGCTAATAAAAGCTGCTGGAAGAAGGTTATGGACGCAGTCAAAAAGGGAATTGTTTTTCAGTCAGCATTATAGGAAAAGCAAGCAAGAAAACAAACAAACAAACAAAGGAACAATTTCCTAGAACATTTTGCAACATAAATTATGTAGTAGGAAAATTATTATTATCTTTGCCCTGTAAATTTTATGTTGTAAATTCTAATGTGAATGGGTACATATTATTACTGGTATCAGTTATTTCACTTCCAGACTGAGATATATGTTGTATTTCAACTTGTTATTGTTCCAGCTAGTATTGAAACACAAGTCTTCCAGCTAAGGCTTTCCAAGGTTAAAAATAAAAAGAAAAATGTCTAAAACAGACGTAAAATGTTGGTCATGCAAATCTCTGTTTTAAACTTGAAGGGGACAGAGGAACTATATGTTTCCTTTGCAAGTGAAATAAACATTTTCTCACATGTTCTATCTTTGATTGTCAAAGTATGCATGTCCTTAGAAAGGTTTTATCTTTAAAAAAAATGTAGAGCTGTATTACTTTCTCTCATATAAAAAAATGCTTAGAGAAAGAAACTTGTGTACTCATGGATTCCCAATATTTTCACACAGTGGAATTTCCATAGTTTCATGGGAAACAAGTTTACGTGCTCCCTGCCTTGTGATCCAACACACATGCAGCAGGTCTTCATGGAGAAGAAGCTAAGCCCTGACACTCCTCACCAGGTTTTTCAATACAGTTGTTTAATTGTAATCTTACTAATAAGGCCTTGCCGAGGCGATCGGCTCCGGGGCAGACGCGTTCTGCAGCGGAGCGGGGGATCGGGACAGGCAGGGCTATTTCCCCGGCATCGAGGCCACTCGAGGCAGCCGAGGGAGCCGCCACAGCCCGGCAGCCCTCGTGAGGGACGCTGACGAGGCGTAGGCGGAGCCAGCAGCGCCCCCCTCCCCGGCCGTTCAAAAGCTGCCCCTGGGGAGCGCGGCGATCAGGACGGGCAAACAGGGCGGGGCGCGGCAGTTCGCGCAGGGGGGCAGAGCAATCCCCTCGCCCCTAAGAACACCTCAGCCGATGGCTTTCGAGCACTAGCTAGGCCACTATAGTCCTCGCTAGGTACAGAGCTAGCGCTAGAAAGTCTGTAGCCACCCAGACAGAGTGCCCGCTCAGAAATGCGGCAGTGCAGGTCTCTGGGTGCAGGGAGTGCCAGAGCCTGCTGCTGCCATCCGAGGGAGGTGGAGATAGTGTGTGCGTGAGGTGCGAGCAGGTGGATGACCTGGTCTGCCTGGTGGCAGAGCTCAAGGAGGAGGTGGAGAGGTTGAGGGCCATCAGGGAGTGTGAGCGGGAGATAGACTGGTGGAGCAACTCCCTGCAAGGCCTGAAGGAGAGGCACCGGGGTGAGACTCCCCTAATGGGGGTGGACCCCCTGCCCGGTCGCTGTCGGGCAGAGAGAGGGGACCTAGGAGTTGAGGAGGAGTGGAGACAGGTCCCTGCTCGACATTGCAGGAAACTCCCCCCACTGCCTGCCCCACCTTCCCAGGTGCCCTTACACAACAGGTTTGAGGCCCTGGAGCTCGAGAGAGCGGTGGATGAGGGTGTGCCAGAAAAGTTAACCAGGAAGCCCAGGGCAATGAAGTCTGCTCCACGCCTCAAGACTGCTCCCACCAAGAAGGAGAGAAGGGTTATCGTGGTGGGCGACTCCCTTCTCAGAGGAACAGAGGGCCCTATCTGTCGGACTGACCCCACCCGTAGGGAAGTCTGCTGCCTCCCAGGGGCCAGGGCCAGGGATGTCGCCAGAAAGCTTCCCAACCTGGTTCGCCCCTCCGATTACTACCCGCTACTGATAGTCCAGGCTGGCAGTGATACCATTGACAAGAGAAGCCTGAAGGCTATCAAACAGGACTTCAGGGGGCTGGGACGGTTAGTGGACGGAGCGGGAGTACAAGTGGTGTTTTTGTCCATTCCTACAGTGGCAGGGAACGGTTCAGAGAGGACACGAAAAGCCCACCTGATAAACACGTGGCTCAGAGGCTGGTGCCAACACAGAAGTTTTGGGTTCTTTGACCACGGGGCGCTCTACTCGGCACCTGGCCTGATGGCTGCAGGTGGGTCCCAACTGTCCCCAAGGGGAAAATGGATCCTGGCCCAGGAGCTGGCAGGGCTCATTGAGAGGGCTTTAAACTAGGTGAGGAGGGGCGGGGGGATGAAACAAAGCCTGTTGGAGGTGTGCCAGGGAGAACAGTGGCAAGGCTGGGGGAGAAGGCTAAGGCTCAGCTGAAGTGCATCTACACTAATGCACGCAGCATGGGCAACAAGCAGGAGGAGCTGGAAGCCATTGTGCAGCACGCAGGCTATGACTTGGTTGCCATCACGGAAATGTGGTGGTGGGACCACTCTCATGACTGGAGTGCTGCAATGTCTGGCTATAGGCTCTTCAGAAGGGACAGGCAGCACAGAAGGGGTGGTGGAGTGGCTCTCTATATCAGAGAGTGTTTTGACGTCGTCGAACTTGAGGCTGGGAATGACAAGGTGGAGTCGCTATGGGTTAGGATCAGTGGAAAGGCCAACAAGGGAAGCATCCTGGTGGGGGTCTGTTATAGACTACCAAACCAGGATGAGGGGACGGATGAGGAGTTCTACAGGCAGCTGGCAGAAGTTGCAAAATCGTCAGTGCTTGTTCTTGTGGGGGACTTTAACTTCCTAGACATATCCTGGAAACACAACACAGCCCAGAGAAAGCAGTGCAGGAGGTTTCTGGAGAGCGTGGAAGATAATTTCCTGATGCAGGGGGTTGGCGAGCCTACCAGGGGAGGTGCCCCACTAGACCTTCTGTTCACTAACAGAGAAGGACTGGTGGGAGACGTGCTGGTCAGGGGCCGTCTTGGGCAGAGTGACCACAAAATGGTAGAGTTCTCGATACTCGGTGAAGTCAGGAAGGGGATCAGTAAAACTGCTGTCTTGGACTTCCGGAGGGCTGACTTTGAGCTGTTCAAGACACTGGTTGGCAGAGTCCCTTGGGAGGCGGTTCTGAAAGACAGAGGAGCCCAGGAGGGCTGGGCGCTCTTCAAGAAAGAAATCTTACTGGCTCAGGAGCGGTCTGTCCCCACATGCCCAAAGACGAGCCGGCGTGGAAGAAGACCGGCTGGCTGAGCAGAGAGCTGTGGCTCGAGCTTAGGAGAAAAAAGAGGGTTTATAATCTTTGGAAAAGAGGGCGGGCCACTTAGGGGGACTACAGGGATGCTGCGAGGTGGTGCAGGGACAAAATCAGAAAGGCCAAAGCTCATCTGGAGGTCAATCTGGCCACTGCTGTTAAGGACAACAAAAAATGTTTTTATAAATACATCAACACAAAAGGGCTCGGTACCAGGGCCAGTCCTCTTTAACATCTTCATCGATGATCTGGATGAGGGGATCGAGTGCACCCTCAGTAAGTTTGCAGACGACACCAAGTTAGGTGCATGTGTCGATCTGCTCGAGGGTAGGAAGGCTCTGCAGGAGGATCTGGATAGGCTGGACCGATGGGACGAGGCCAGCGGTATGAAGTTCAACAAGGCCAAGTGCCGGGTCCTGCACGTGGGGACCGACAACCCCAAACAGAGCTACAGGCTGGGAGATGTGTGGTTAGAAAGCTGCCTGGAAGAGAAGGACCTGGGAGTATTGGTTAACAGTCAGCTGAATATGAGTCAGCAGTGTGCTCAGGTGGCCAAGAAGGCCAGCAGCATCCTGGCTTGCATAAGAAACAGCGTGGCCAGCAGGTCCAGGGAAGTGATTGTCCCCCTGTACTCGGCTCTGGTGAGGCCGCAGCTCAAGTACTGCGTTCAGTTTTGGGCCTCTCACTACAAGAAGGACATGGAGGTGCTCGAGCGAGTCCAGAGAAGGGCAACGAAGCTCGTGAAGGGTCTGGAGAACAAGTCTTACAAGGAGCGGCTGAGGGAACTGGGACTGTTTAGCCTGGAGAAGAGGAGGCTCAAGTGTGACCTTATTGCACTCT
This sequence comes from Oxyura jamaicensis, assembly GCF_011077185.1. NCBI lineage: Eukaryota > Metazoa > Chordata > Aves > Anseriformes > Anatidae > Oxyura > Oxyura jamaicensis. The sequence continues at coordinate 19,302,801 of NC_048893.1, forward strand.
ACGGGTACCTGAAGGGAGGCTGTAGCGAGGTGGGGGTTGGTCTATTCTCCCACGTGCCTGGTGACAAGACGAGGGGGAATGGGCTAAAGTTGCACCAGGGGAGGTTTAGGTTGGATATTAGGAAGAACTTCTTTACTGAATGGATTGTTAGTCACTGGAACAGGCTACCCAGGGAAGTGGTTGAGTCACCATCCCTGAAGGTCTTTAAAAGACATTTAGATGTAGAGCTTAGGGATATGGTTTAGTGGAAGATTTCTAGGTCTCTTCCAACCTAGACTATTCTGTGATTCTGTGATGACACCATGTTTTTTTTTGGATTTTTTTTTTTTTTTTTATTTTTTTTTTTTTTAAATGGGTTTTTTTTTTTTTTTTTTTTTTTTTTTTTTAAGCTGTTAATTACAGGTCTTCCATTTCTGTCTGGCAGTTTGTCACTTTGACCTATTTGCTTAGATTTGACATCATTTTCATGTTTTTCAGCTTTTATCTTTTATCTTCTTCAGGTTTCACTTCTCAGTTGAGTCCTCCTTTCTCATTGCTCATTGTAACACAGCAACACAAAACATCTTGTGCTTTAAAAAGGCTCCCTCACCTAAATACTTGTTTACTTCCGAATCCTCCCTTTCCTTCCATATATACCATTGGTTAACACTGAGGATTGCTTATGTCAATGCCATGTTGAGCCGCCTTAGAAGAGGATGAAAGATGTGAGGTCTGCTAAGGTTATGTGAGGTCAGTGCTGTTATTCCTGCTTGAAGTTCTGTGCCCATGCTGCAATACTTTCCCAATCAGTTGTACCATTCCAAAGCTGCAACTGGAAAAGTGTAGATGTTGTTCCATGCAAACTCATGGGCTTAGCTGGGATGCTATACAGCAACTGATAATGTTGAGAAAAAAAAAAAACAGAGATGGGACAGACTCCAAGCTACCTGTACCTGAAAGTCATGTCCAGCTGGCAGCACCTGTAGGCTCTTAACCTCTTCCACTCAAGAGAGGGAAAAGTTGCATGTGCTTTCTCAAGGTTACCTATGGCATGGGAACAGAGTCCATGGGTCTAATCTTCCTGTTCTTTAAATGTTCTACTTCAGTTAAGCCTTTAGAGATAGACAATTTCACTCTTGCCATTCTTGGACTGCAGGTCTTGTAGAACAACTCTCTTCTTGTTTGTGCAGGACATAATGTGAGAGGATCCTCTAGCCCTGGCTAGAATCCTATGGATGCTATTACAATGCTCCTACTACTAATATCCTCAAAAGATTACTGGTCTAGGGGAACTAGGCAGGAAGCTGCTAAAGCTGGTGCTTCAAGACATCTGGGAGACATTGATGTGGGAGAAGAAGAATGTGTATTGACTTGATAAGGTTTTCTAAGCAGGTTTTCTTGCCTCTTGATTCAGAGTCTGGAAGAATGCCCACTCCGGAATTTAAGGATAAAACTGAATCTTTTCCAAATGTTTTTTTGGTAGCTGGCACATCCTTTAGATAGAGCTTTTAACTTAATAAAATCAACCATTTAAACCTCTTCCTTAATTATGTGCTTTGAGAATTTGGAAGTAAAATTACCCTAAGTAGAATGTTAAAATGAACATCAGACAAATACCACCCCAAACAGGAAATCATGTGAACACCCCAGTGTACACCTACTCTTTCTCATTTCAGAGCAACATACTGAGGCTATGTGCTGTCTGCAGTGGAAACACCAAGGACATTTTGTTCAGTTGCCTGGGATCTGAGCACAATGATACTTTCTAAAGTAGAAGTATTCATCTGGGACATCTTTGCACATAAGAGCATGCATTCATTTAGGCCACTGTAGTTACAGTTGCAAAACAGTTTCCACTATAATCTCCTACTTTCTCGTGCTCATAACTTTCCAAAGCAAGAAAAAATTGGACTGATTTTTGCTGTGATGAATCCTTTCTGGACCAGAGTTCTTCTTGGGAAAGGCAACAAACTTAGACAATTTTGTTTCACAAAGCCAAAAAAAAAAAAAGCATATTTTTTTCCATGATGAAACAGTCTAAGTATACTTATTGCTTCTGTTGTCAATTTATTAAATCCTTGCAACTGAAATCACAGGTGTCAGAAAACACCATAATACTCATGTTGTACATGCACTATTTTTATCTAGTTATGGATATCATTTTGCTATTTATCTGAAGACGTGTCCTTTATCTGAATGTATCCAGAATGTTGTATTTATTATATATAGAACAAATTCCTTTGTCTCTGAAGATCATTCTCAAAAGAAGTTATCTGAGCACGTATCAGTAGCTTTCCAGTCCTGATTAGACCAGTGTATTTTCTTGCTTAATATTCTTTTGTGACATCACCATCTTCTGTGACTGTGGTGGGTTGACCTTGGCTGGTTGCCAGACACCTACCCAGCCACTCTTTCATTCTCCCTCTGCTACAGGGCAAGGGGAGAATATAAGGTGAAAAAGATTGCGGGTTGAGATAAAGACAAGGAGATCACTTACCAGTTACTGTCACAGGCTAAACAGATAAGACATAGGGAAAATTAATTTAATTTATTGTCAGTTAAAACAGATTTGGACAGTGAGAAGAAAAGACAAAGTAAAACAACACCTTCCTCCCTACCCCCTGCTTTTTTCCAGGCTCAACTTCACTCCTTCATTCCTGACTCCTCTTAACAAGAGCAGAAGACAAATCTCTTCTCATTTCATCTCTTTTTTATGTCTTTTCAGCTGTAGACAATCCAAGAGAGGAGAGATCTTTATTTGTGATTATCTGTCTACTATAATGCTATCCATTCTTATTTGGGTTTCAATTGGCCATACTTACCCCATTGCATAACATTTTTTTTTGGCAAATATGTTTCTTCTCATAAATCTAGATTTTATTTTATTTTGAAATATAGAACCTTCAGGTACAGAAGACAGAAAATCAAGTTCTGAGTTTTAACTACAAACAAGGCTAATACTGAACATAAATATCTTTTTATATTAGAGCAAATACTCCATGTTCTACTGCCTTCTAATCCTGAATCACTTTCAAACAAATGCATTTTTCATTTTGTTTTCAAATTGTTCATTAAAACTTTAGTATACATTTATTCTTATTTATTTAAGAACAATAATTTTATTTATTTGAGTTTTCTGATTTATTGATAGTTCTTAATTACAGGGTTATTTTTATTCCTTTACAAGATGACTCAAGCACTAAAGCTTATTTCCTACTTCAGTCTTTTTTTTTAACCAGAGAACTGATTTTAACTTCAGTGTCCTTAACATCTGCTTTTTATCACAATATGCTTTAAGGTATAAAAAATTTAAGATATAAGTATAATCTCTTAGATGGGTAAATAAATGGAACAGCAATTGATAATCTTCTCAACTCCAGTTAAATAATATGACAATAAACATGGTTTAAAAGTCTAGTAATTATTCCCTTGAATAAACAGAAACACCTGTTCTTATAATCAGAGGAAATCAAACTATTTTTAGCAGACACATTTATTTATTCTTTGCTACCATAGTGTGTCAATTTGTAGAATTTGAACCTCATAATCTTATTGTATGCTTGCCTTTTTTAAGGATCTCTGTTCATTTGTATTCAAACTCAGGCCAGGAAAGTTTTATTTTTTATTTTATTTTATTATTATTATTTTTTTTTAACTGTTGTACATTTAACTTTAACTATTGTACATTTGACATTCAAAGAGCTACAAATGTTGTTTGACTTTCATAGATAAACTCTTGGTGAAAAGGTAGGACAGGAAGAAAGGTAGTCCAGGAATAGAGAATATATCCTTCAATATTTGGGAAAGAGCAGATTTCAACGTGGTACAGCAGTAGCTTCTATTCTTGTGCTAGGATTAATATTCACAGTTTCTGTGTACAGTGTACTTGTGTGTTTTGGTCTTAAAGTTTTCATATTCCTGCTTCCACAAATTTCAATAAATATTCCCTGCTTTTATTCATAGAATCATAGAATGATTTGTGTTGGAATGGACCTTAAAAATCACCTAATTCCAACTCCTCTGCCATGGGCAGGGACACCCTCCACTAGACCAGTAGCTTGCTCAAAGCCCCATCCAACCTGGCCTTAAACACTTCCAGGAATGGGGCATCCACAGTTTCTTTGGAAAGCCTGTGCCAGTCCCTTACTACCCTCTGAGTAAAGAATTCCCTCATTATATCTAATCTAAATCTACCCTTTTAAGTTTAAAACCATTACTCCTTGTCCTATCACTACACTCCCTGACAAAGAGTGCCTCCCTAAACAGTACAGACAATGGTGTAACAAAAATGTTTCTTTAACAATACACAGAGTAACATAATTTCTCATATCTAGTTCTTCTGAGGGCTTGGAGAACACTCATGGAGACTATTTTTTATTTATTTATTTATTTATTTATTCACGGAGCCAAATTTTGTCTCTGCTACACATCCCCATCTCTCCCTGACAGACATCCCCATCTCTTCCTGCTACACATTCTCAGTCTCTGCTACACATCACCAAATCAGCTTTTAAACAAATCTTTACAGCAGCAGATGAGAAATATACAAGGGATATACCTGAAAGATATTCAATTCAAATGAAACAATGGCAGTAGCAATGCATTTCTACAGTGTTGTATTCAGGCTTGTACTTTACGTACATGTCTTTCTCAAACTTAAGCCGTCCATTGAGTGGCAGTGTTTAAATCCACCAGATTGTCAGAGGGTGGCAATGTAAGAACACAAAATAAGCAGATGGCCAGCTGGTGGGAGCTCTCCAGGCTGCAAGCAGCCAGCTTTCTTGACACAGACACAGTCTAGTCTTTATTTACTACCATCACTCTCAGGTTTCTGTGAACACCATGCAAAACAAGACAGGGTGGTCCTGAAGAAACATCATGCTTCATGCGGGACTCTCATATATGCAAAACCTTCCAGACAGAGACAAACACACTCCACTTATTTACAGTTCAACCATGCTCATTCCAGGCTGAATTTCTTCCAGGTCTGCCAGAGGAAATAGAGCAGGCAGCCTTGTGATGTGCTGCTGGGAGCTGCCCTCTGCTATGCCTCTCAGAAGCTTCTGCATTCTGCAAAGCCTGCCTTCTCTGCACTACTAGCTGCTTGATGCCTCTATACTGAATCGCAAGACTTGCAAGAAAGCTGTCTACCACAGCAAAACAAGATAAATGCTGTCCAAGAGTGTTGATGATTCCTCAGTTTCACCTTCTCTTCCTCTGCTTGTATCCAAAATCCCCTCTCTCTGTTCACAGAATCACAGAATGGCTGAAGATGGAAGGGACCTCTGGAGGTCATCTCGTCTAACAACCCTTGCTCAAGCAGGAACATCTACAACAGGTCACCCAAGACCATGTCCAGACAGCTTGTGAAGTTTTCCAGGGAGGGAAATTCCTTTAATTAACTGTGCAGTCATTTGTGATCATGGCATGCCCAGCCTCCAGGTATTCCCAGACTGTGGCTTTCTCTTGAGCTTCACAGTGACAGTGTTACTTCTTTTCAATGAAACATTCCCCTTGGTGAGCATTTAAATGTTTTGTTTTGTACTAATTTAGCTTGAAGGACTTAAGTGAATCTCACTTTAACATGCATAAGGAACACCTAGGAACATAAGCACTTTATGTAGTCCATGTATACAGGTGTAAAAGATGCTTATAGTGTATGGGTAGGAGAGCCAGAACTGCTATTTTTTCCTCTTCAATAATTGTTGTTTTCCATCTAAAGAAAAAATTCTCTTCTCTTGCCCTGATTCCTATTGGTAGGAGTTTGTGCCACTAGATGGTGCAAAGGTACTTGGGTGGCTGAAAGCAGCATATTCAGGGCACATCTTTAGTGCCAGAGTAGGTTTTCTGTCAGATTCAAGTGCCCTGCTGCAGAGACAAGGGAAGCTGGTCTTTCACAGACTGAAACAGGAGAAATGTTCACTTGTGCTTTTGAAGTATTTGTAATTTTATAAAAATGTGTGCTTCTTACATTAAAGCATTATGACTGTTAACCTTCTTCCACTAGGACTGGAATTAAGGCTGCAGTTGAATGCCTGATGAGATGAGTCACTATTCATTTTAATATCTCTTTTGGTGACTAAGAATAAAGTTGTACTGAAGTGCTACCATACCTTCTTTGGAACAAGTGCTGTCCTCTCTGAACTTACAACAGAGCTGAGTATGCAGAAGGAATCAGTCTAGCCCCATTTTGAACATAGTTCTTTAGCTTTTGGTTTTGAGTTGTATATCTTAGACAGGAGAGCTGTATATCGTAGGCAAACAAGATAAGAACTTAATGAGATTTTTTCATAAAATCATACAATAAATTCATATATTAAAATGTATTCCTTCCCCCATCATTTCACTGTCGTCATTCCATGTGCCACATCTAATTTATAGAGTGAGATCTCTTGGAACAGTGACTCATCTTTTCCTTATAAAGCACCATGCACGCAAAACTGTATTAATAAAATAATAATAATGGGATCTGCTTGTCTCTTAGAGACAGGGCAGGGATAACTGATTCAGTTGCAGATGCTAGTAAGGATGTAGTAATATCATTTTTGTCTACCTTGGATGAAGTGGGGGACTGACAATGCAAAGAGTGTAAAGCATAGAGACCCAAGGATGAAAACTCAAAGCAATCTGATCTTAAAACAGTAATCAGGGGCCAGGGACCCAAAGTAAATACACCATCAGTGCAAATATTTCTACAGCCGAGTATCTCAATGCCTCTGTCAAACAACCATGATCCAAACCACAATACATCTCATGGGATAATGCAGTGGTGCCATTCCACTGAAAAATGAGAGAATTGGGGCATTGAGAAAGTTTTTTTCCTAAGAAATCAATTTCACCTCTGAATATGGAGATAAAGTGTTTTCTTCCCTACAAAATGGTCATTCTACAAGATGAGTTGACACTGGATAAAATACAGGAAGTTCACAATTCCTAATCCTGATCCTACTGCTGATTACCTAAGGTTAGTGTTCTTTGACTAGTGAGTTGGAAAGACACAGAGTTTTGTGCTTCTCAACAATAAAACAGAATCTGAACACTAATCTGCAAGCTGCTTAAACTGTGGTCTCTGCCTACTACTGTGTATACACTACCGCAGCATAGTATCAACTAGTACACCAATACTCAATGTTTGAAATAAATACCGAGTGGTTTTAAAAAATCTGCATGAGCAGATTCTAGGCAAAGTAGTTCAGTCATTCTAACTCTCACACAACATAATCCTTAGCAGATGCCCATAATTAGAGATATAGATATAAAAAATACAGTAAAAGAACATGCACAGAATTTGCTTATATTCAGTCTCAGACATACCTTATTAATGTAATTATATGCTTTAGTTTAAGATGAGCTTGGCAAACTTCACCATTTCTTCAGTTAATATCAGATATTTATAGCTTAAGCAAAATAGAAAATGACATAAGAGTGGACAAGCTGTTTATATGAGCTAAAGAAATAATTATCAGATTATTCATGGCACTGTCAAAGTAGGAATGATAAGCAGCCCAGCTATTGTAATGTGATTAGCTAATGTTAGTTAAGCATTGTGAAGATAGAAAGGACTCTACAAAGGTTAAGTATTATTATTATCACTGTTAATTCAGAGTGATGGAAGGCACAGTGAAACCTCTTACCATGTGCTGTGTAAAGCTTGCAGAAACCAAAATTGAGAGCTTTACAGATGGAATAAAGAGTATTACCAGCTGGTGAGCTGATTCTGTTTGTTCCTTGCTGAGGTTTGAGTATCTGGTCATTTGAAAAGACACTTGATAAAGAGTGGCACAGGTATTAAATATATCACAGTAGGAGGGACTGACCTGGATCCAGCTGTGTGCCAGGCTGCTGGGTCCTCTGTCCTGTGGATGCTCTGGTCTCACACAAGGAACAGCAACCCTGAGAGCTGCACATTGCCACTCACAGTGCTCTGTGGGCCTGGCAAGCCTTTGAACCTGATCTGTGTGGGCATCACCCTTCTGGAGACATTAACTTTCCTTGGCTGCAATCTTGCATTTCTGGGCCTCCCTGTATTTATGCCATGGATTGTTGCCCTAAGCAAAATTTCTTGTATGTAGTGCATAAAACAAAAGGTTCTTCCCTAGGAGGTTTTTTTCACCAATGTATTCTTAAGTGAAACTAGTTGAAAATAAACATTTTTATTCAAAAGGCAATTCTGCTGTTTTAAAAACATTATTGTTCCAACCTCGTAAATTAAAGAGCCATAACATCTTGCTAAACTAAAATAACAGCAACAACAACAACAACAATAATAATAATAATAAATCAACTCAGAATATTGATTTCTTTTTTGTTGTTGTTGTTGTTCAGCTTATAAATTTTATTTGAGATTAGCACATTTCTTTGAAATATACAGATATTGGAAAAATGCATATTTTTATAATAATATACTCAGTCAAGTATTTCTTTCAGCTCTTCTGTGCTGTGTCTTTCCCATAAACACAATTGAAAAAAAAAACAGTCTTCCAGAAAAAAAAAAAAAAAAAAAAAATCATGGTAAGAAATTAAAACTGCTTAAAGAAGACACAGTTAAGAATCAGACCTGTTACAAAAACATGGGCTGAAATTCAGATGACAATGATGCACTACCAGGGCATTAGTTTTTCTTTTAACTGGTAAGATTGTCTATTTTAACGTTTCATATAGAGGCAGAAAACAATCCTAATTTTGAAAGACAATTTAACATTTGTTTGTAGTGAGAAGTATTTTCAGAGAACACAGACACCTGGTCCAATGGAGTGGGAAGCTATCTTCACCTTTCAGATTTATAGTCAATATCTGCGCTACTCTGGGCATCAACTATATGTTACAGATTCAATAACTTGAGGAACTGCCCCTCCTGAAATGTTATGAATCTGGCATACAGGATAGGACAAGCAAAGAGCTGAAGTCATGAAGGAGAAAACAGTTAAAAGAAAAAAAAAAAAAAAAAAAAAAAGAGAGAGAGAGAGAGAGACCGGAAAGATGATTTGCCATGTGACATTTGGAGCCTGTTCCAGCTGCTGATGAATCTTACCACTGACTTCAGACCTTTCAGTTCATTGAGAGCTGACATTCAGAATAACAATATTATAATGGCTCTTAAAAGAGCTCTGAGAGAAAATCTGATGTGATTCAGAGGATGATTCATTTATATTGATAGAAAAGTATCAGCAGTAGCTAAACATGACAGATACAGTGTGTACAGAGACAGCCAAGCCAAATCTAAATTGGAGTTTTGAGCATACATTTTTGATTTAGTCATCTGGATAACAGGCTATATGCTGTGAAGAACCAACATTAACTTAAGAGCTTTGCATTGTATTCACAAAGGTAGAAAACATTTGTCCACTTAAAATTGAGTTTTGTCAATTTTAGGGTGTGATTCAGACTAATCATTTAAAACATGATCTCTGTCATTATTTGCCAGCTAATTTGTATTACGGGAATTGAATTTAATTCAACTCAAGCTTCCTGTGTGTTACAGAATTTGGCACCCATAGCTCTGTTGACTCATCATCTGTGATGACAAAATTGAGTTGCAAGAGCACCACAGGTCAAAGCTTCTATAGTTGCAGTGCTTATCTTCACTATTTTCACTTTTGTTGTTAAAAGATCTTGTCGTTCTTCCTGGCGCCTTTTGATGCAATGTGGTATGGGATATGGAAGATGTATAACATGAGGAAAGAATTCCACATCACAGACATAATGGGTATAATTTTCAATCTGTCCAGGTAGCAAAAATGAGGAGGTTAGAACATAAAACACAGGGAATATTGTGGGTAATAATAAATCTCCTTTCCATTGTGTCATTCTGATATCTCTGCCATTTACTCTACCTCCCAGGGTTTGTGTGCCTCCAGTCTCTGGCGGTACCTATGTCCACTACCTTGGATTTCAAACGGCTACACAGTAAAAAAAAAAAAACATCCTTCCTGCCAGAGAACTGTGCCATAATTTTTTCAGTCATGCCCTGGCACAGTAGGAATGAGAAAATATGATGAAAACTATGGATGAGGAATTATCTGGCAAAGAAAGTGAAAAGGCGCTGCAACAAAGGTTCAGGACTTGAAAGCATTTATGAAGATTTCATTTCATTTCATTAGTAAATAGTCTGAGGAAACTTACATGCATTTTTGTGTCTGAGGCAAAAAAAAAAAAAAAAAACAGAGGTTACAAGACAACTCTTCTAAATACAGACAAAAAGAAATGAGAAGAACACTGCCAGTGAGCCACCAGGTATATTGTGTCTGCAGAGTCTGTGACTTTGGACAGTATTTGAAAAGGTGGTGGTGGGAGGGAGGGAGCAGGGGACCAGCAGCTGGACAGTGGGAAATTGCATAATTATCCATCAGCTTTGGGACACAGGGCCATAAATGGAGCTTACTGTAATGTTGGGAGGTGGTGGGATGCATTCCAGTAATGTATCAAGAACACATAATTCTTGAAGCTGGACACAGGGACCTTGGTATGCTGGTTGAAGGTTAAGCTGCTTGCATATTTAAATAGACACTACAGTTATGGTAGGTCTACTGGAATCTATTTATTTCTTGGAAATTACATGGAAGTGGTGAAAAGCACATGGATGTTGGCAGTCTGGACAAAAAATATATAGTTACGTGGAATGAACCAGAGAAAGATGAGGTATTAAAAGACAATCCCCTATCTGTTATTATCATACACTGGTCATTCATTGACTGTATGTTATCTCTGCTTTTCAGCAGCATCCATCAATGCCAGTATAAAAATAGATCTTTGGATCTTTTCTTTCACTGAAAACTTTGCAAGGTTACCCCTGCAGAGGACAAAAGAAGCAATCAGTAAAAACATCTTTTTCTGATTTACCTTGTAATTATTGTTATTATTACATTCAAAATGAGACAGAGGACAGTTCTACTTGTGAGAGGAAATTACTACTGGACATCTCCCATACCATTACCATCATATGTTACCCAAATATGCTTCCTCATCAGAACACAGATCCTGGGGAGGAACCAGTGATCTGTGGAAGCAATGACTATGTCTACAAGAAAAATAATAATTTCTGGTATTGTTCTTAGGCTCTGCAGCCAGCACGACTCACAGTAAAAAAAATAAGGTTGCTCCATCCAAACTGGCTAGTTGTCATGGACCGTCTGATTCTGGGGGAGCCTCCAGTTTGTCACAGGTCCCATCTCAGGAACCATCCTGGCAGTTTGCAACTGCAGATGAGTCAGTTTCAGAGCTTTGGAGTATTCTCTGACACTCCATTTGAGAGATACAACTAAAGAACAGAGAACCCCTTACAGGTTATTTCTGCTTATATTTCCTCAGTGTAGCTGTGACAGAGTTAGTGACAGAGTTAGTGTAGCTATGGGTTTGGGACCAGACACTTGCCCTGCCTCTCTTTATTGTACTGTGAGGCTGGGCCAAGTTCCCCTTTCCTCATAAACCTTGATTCCCAAATCCTTTTCTCACCTGTGGTCTTTCCTTCTCTTTGTTACACTGAACCCTCAATAAGAAGAACCCCTCAGCTACAAAACGAAGCTTCTTTGTTCTTTGGTTTGGGGATTTTCCTTTTTTTTTTTTTTTTTTCTTTTTTTTTTTTTTTCCCCATGTACTTCTCCAAAGATAAGCTTAAACAGGTTTTCCAATACACGCTCTCTTTAGTTCATCCTCTCATTAATGATATTTTTGTGTTGTAACTTTTTCCAAAAGGGTGGGGAAAGATATTGGAAAACTAGTCTTCTGATGACATTGAAACATTTAATGACAACAATTTCATAACAAGAACCAGGATTATTTAAATTATCTCTTAGACAAATTCCCCCGAACATCAGATTGCACTCACATGGCCTAATCATGAGATTTCATTGTTTAATTTGACAATCAAAGTTTTGTTACAGTTAAGGCTTTTGAAAATTTTATGATTTTAGCAACATTGTTTGAAATAAACAGGTTCAGGTGGCATTTAATCTGGAAAATATTGAGCCAGTAACACAAAGAACTCCAGTAGAATTACTTTTACCAATTAAAATAGAATTTCTAGAAGCTCCAAAGCTTTGTTTTTGATATGAAATGAGAAATTTATTGTGTAAGTTGGTTTCCCACAAATGAGGATCTTAATGTTGATATATGACTGTGATGGGGAATAAGGTAAATAAGCATTTTCATTTAGTGCAGACTTGGTGCTATATCATTTGAATGATAGTCTTAATGAACAGGCATGTGTAGTTTTTCCAGAACAAAGTGATGAAAATCTAAAGTGTCACTCTAAGCTACCATAAATATAAGTGATATTATTAAATCCTCACTCTTCATTTTCTGTGAAAAACTTATGATTTCTTCAGGTTAGAAATCAAACAAAAATATGGAATATGGATTCTTGGATTGAATAATAATGCATGGGAAACCATATCCTATGTCTATTTCCATGCTGCTAACATTCAAACATTTATCACAAATGTTATGAGACGCAATGTCCGTTTAAAAATCCAGTCTGCATACTTAGATTTTTTCTATGGCCTCATGACTATAGTGACCCTGAAAACAATAGAGAAGCTTATTTATTTAGCTCTAAATTTATAAAATAAAGTGAATAACCCATTTAAAAATATATTTTTACACCAATATTAAGTGAATTCCACACTGCTCTTCAGCTCTTTTTTGAATTTACTTTCTTTCAGTTGCTTTTTGTAACTGCAGAATACAACTCTGATCCTTTGTGATGTTCTGTGTGCTACAGCCACTGTTGTGCAATATTAGAAGTACAGTGTGCTACCAGTGTGGCATTTATATGGACACTGATGAACAAGTGTATACGGAACTTCTTGTGTTGCTACATATGTTACATGTCAGATTAACCCATAATGTTGAGCAATTTTTCTTTAACCACAGTAGTTTCTTTAAGGCTCTTTTTTTTTTTTTTTTTTTTTTTTTTTTTTTTTTTCTTTTCCTGTTTGAATACTTGGTTTTGGAAATTCCTGCTTTATAACTAGTTTTTCTTTTCTTTTCTTTTCTTTCTTTTTTTTTTTAAAAAAAAAAAAAATATTTTTTTTTTTTTTAAAAAAAAAGGCAATGGAAAGCAAAAGTCACAATCGCTTTTTCCACATAGCATCTTAACAGGCCTCTTCCCTCTTCTTCATGTACATGGTAAATAACAAAAGATAGTGGGTGAGATGGGTTTTTGTGTATTTCCGGGCAGAAGAGTCAATGATTAATCCAAATTTTAATTGGTCTTGAGTGTCATGCAACAGCAAATGTAGTACTTCATAGTTTTTCACTTATTTATCCAAAAAAGCCTAAAAAGAACCTCAGAAGGCCAGATCCTTAATATGCAGTTGGTGTATCTGTGTTCATGTAAGCTATAAAGGGATCTAGTTCTATTGTAAATCTGATTGAACTCACAAGGCACAGTGTGATGTATGTTTTCAGCTTAGACAGTTAAGTAACAGGTAAAATAATAATGTATCACACATGGATTTTATAGGATTTAATATTAAATCAATAGAAGGCCAAGAAATTGAAGGGCCATGTCGGGAAGGCAATGGAGTATAATGCCTAACATCTGAAAATGCTAATTATTATGAAATTTTGTATGGTCTTGTGCATTTTTGCATTTCTTGGTTCCAAAATATCTCCCAAAGGATCCATATTTGAGACTTCTGAGCAATAATAACACTAAAATTAAGGTTGAGACAACACATGAAAAAATGTTGCAAAAGCAATAGTTATTAAGGTGCTTCACAGAGTCAAGGCATCTTCAGATCATTTTCTCCAGCACTTCAGAGAAATAAAACAGAAACCAAAATGCAGTGACAAATAACAAATAACAATAAGTCATCCTTTTTGTATTTGCAGATCTGTTCTGCAGTAGATTATCTCCAGGTTAAATCTTACCGTATAAAATGGGAAATAAGAAAAATAAATAGTATGAAAATTAAAGGTCAAAATTACAGCATCTAGCCACTGTCCTGCATGGGTTTACATCTACCCTTAAGAGCCGGAGAAGTCTGCTTCCTGCAACCTCCACTTGTGCTCTGGCATTTGGTATTTCTTCATGTGCAGTTTGATGTGGGGAAGAGAAGGATTTGTCACCAGCCTTCCCTCTGCCCCCTTCCCTAGCACTATTCGAGGGCAGTTCTGGTGCTCCCATGGTAGGGAGGGATGGCTCCTCTGACATGGCTCCTGCCGAGGGGAGCAGGGAAAGTTCTCTTTCTCTCTTCCTCGCTACAAGAAGGACAGGGAGGTGCTCGAGCAAGTCCAGAGAAGGGCAACGAAGCTGGTGAAGGGTCTGGAGAACAAGTCTTACAAGGAGCGGCTGAGGGAACTGGGACTGTTTAGCCTGGAGAAGAGGAGGCTCAGGTGTGACCTTATTGCACTCTACAGGTACCTGAAAGGAGGCTGTAGCGAGGTGGGGGTTGGTCTATTCTCCCATGTGCCTGGTGACAGGACGAGGGGGAATGGGCTAAAGTTGCACCAGGGGAGGTTTAGGTTGGATATTAGGAAGAACTTCTTTACTGAATGGGTTGTTAGTCACTGGAACAGGCTGCCCAGGGAAGTGGTTGAGTCACCATCCCTGGAGGTCTTTAAAAGACGTTTAGATGTAGAGCTTAGGGATATGGTTTAGTGGAGGACTTGTTAGCGTTAGGTCAGAGGTTGGAGTCGGTGATCTTGGAGGTCTCTTCCAACCTAGACTATTCTGTGATTCTGTGATTCTGTGATTCCTTGTCCACTGTGGCCCAGGGCTGAGAGTCCCTGCAGTTATATTGAATGGTGAGAAAGTAGCAGGTTGTGTATGATGTTCATTTTCTACAGGCTATACATAGTCTTTTAAAAAGATCACTGTTTCCTTGTGGAGACTGAAATATCCTATGGAATACTGAGGTTCCCAGGGAGCAGATCTTATGCTGTTTCTTATAAAGCATTTTAGGAAAACAGAGGACGTTTTGAAAAGCTTAGAAAGACTCTGGTGGCACAAATTCAAACAATTTTACTGGAGCTCAAGCAACCTGGAACTCAAGCAACAAAACTCTTTGTTTTGCTTTGAAACTGTACTGGGAGTGCAGATAAATTCCTGTCTACAATATATATGGATCTATGTTGAATAGATGAATGATTCCATGTTATTTTTGCCTATTTTTCTCCTCATGAACATCATGTCAATTTAAGTAAAGAGTTTTCATAATCCATGTATCAGTTAGCTCTATAAATGTGGTGTAATTTGCACTGAGGTGCTGAGATGAACCTGCACACCATGAATACCAGTATAATCAG
This sequence comes from Oxyura jamaicensis, assembly GCF_011077185.1. Lineage (NCBI taxonomy): Eukaryota > Metazoa > Chordata > Aves > Anseriformes > Anatidae > Oxyura > Oxyura jamaicensis. The sequence continues at coordinate 19,318,029 of NC_048893.1, forward strand.
GGTAGGTTATTCTTGTGTGTCCAAGTTTGGGTGCAACTGACTCAAGGTGTTCTGTTGTGAGACATAGTCATTGTGTTGAGAAATCAAGAGCTGCAAGAAATCTAAAACCTGCAGTGAAGAAACAACAACAACAACAACAACAAAAACTGGTTTTGTTATTGGTTGTCTTTTAAACTGTGGGTGGCAGCAGTGTTCAGGAAGAGGGAATTTTTGGAAGCCTCCCCCACAGCTCTGACCTCCAGTGAATGTTTCTGGAGGAGGAAGCATTAATTGCTGCCCCAAGACTAGAAGGCTGAGCTCACAATGGGCAAACACATTAGTCTGTAAATGAAGGATTAAATCAGGAAACCTTGTTAATAACCCTGTTCAGCAACTCCACAATCACCACAGTATGATGGTGAGTAATTTGTGATGTTTGCAAGCATTAGATCGACAGCCCTCTAATTGACAAAGTTTTCTATTCTGGATAGTTGTGCTAGTACTTGGAATCGTTCTGTAAGAGGATCTTTAAATAATACACCATGTGTCATGGCACATGTGGCATTCCTGACTTCCACTTCTCGCTTTCCTCATTTGGATGATTTATGGGCTTGTGTAAATCATTCTTGAACATAAGTGGGTGCTTGTTCTTTTGCTGATTCATACTCCCTCCACTGTAAGCAAAGTTATGCCCTCAGACAACCTCCATTATTCACAAGCTTTGCCTGCCTTGAATCTGAATTCACAGGAAAGAGCATAGCTTCTCAGAGATTTCCAGCTCTAGTCAATTTTTTAATATTTTGTCTGCCTACAAAGTGAGAGAAAAATTTTCTGAATAAACTGGTATACAAAGAATGACTTCTGTGGCAGAATCGTCATTCCCACTGTCCTTCTGGTAAATAATCGCATGACAACTGGGGGAAAGCTGAAATGAGCTGGAAGTGAAGATGTCCCTCATTTGCTCACTCTGACACAATACATGCAAAATATTTGACAGTCACCTTTAAAAATTCAGGTTCTGTTTAACTATGCTTTCACATGCTGGTTTCCAATAATGATTAAAATACATTGACAGTGACATTTTTTGCAAGGGCATTATGAAAGGACAAGGCAGTGTATGAAAGTATTTCACAGTGAATACCAAATTCCTGCACTTGTAATGAACAAAGCATTTAATGAATGATCCATAAAGTATGCCACGCTTTCCACATATGAAATGCAAATACATTTTTAAAAGTGTTTGAGGTTTTCAAATCCAGTGAGGGAATTTCCCTCATCTGTTTTGGAAATCTCAGCCAACATGTTGGAATCAGGTAGTCTAATGCAAACAGTCATGCCTTGTAATGTTTCTCATTTCCCCAGACTCACAGTGGATCTGGTTGTGACATAGAAGGATGAGATGGTTTACTCATGGTTTCTTTAGTGAATCAACTCCTCTCCTTTGTTAGAACTTTGACCTTTTGCTTCTAAGACTTGCTGAGATCACCAGACTTCACAACCTTCTCAGAAGAGCATAGGAATGAATAGTATTGTAAAACCGGCTTAATGAAGTTGAGTAACACTTCTGGTTTGCAAAAACACTATTACCTAAAAATGAGCAACCTAAAGTTAACTGCAAATTAAATTGTGAAAACTTCTTTTCTACTATGCTGAAAGTGGTTAAAGTAATGAGAACAGGGAAAGGGAACAAACTAAACTGGATTTATTATTCCTCATGCGTGAAGGGCTTGGGTTTTTCAGAAGTGTGCTGAATGGGTCATTCTCTTCTGCAGATTTCAGTGTAAAATTTGTTATGATCTCCATGTAAAGAACAGAATAAGGATCCAGCTTGCACACCAAATAATTCACAGCCTAGATGAAGCAAACTGAATAAATGGAGAAGCCAGAGTTGCAAATGAGAATGGTGAGAAGTGGTGCAAAGACTATAGTAATAAAACATTACTGTTTCACTTGTGGCATAGTTACCACATGTGAGGTTTTCAAATGTTTTGATTTTAGTTCCATTTTATTTGTATGCTCTGATCAATGGATGGATGCAAAGCATGTCATTATTTTGTGAAAAAAAATATCATTTCTACACTGTGAAATTATTTCAAAGGATATTTAATGACTTGGAAATTCAGAACTGGATTAATATTAGGTCTCAAACCCCACATTTCTCCTGTAAGAGCTTCCCTCAGAAGAGCAACTTTGAACCTTGGATTGTACATACATTCCAGAATTCTTCCAGATGTCTAGACTACAGATTTGCAAAACAAAAATGAATAACATATCTATTATCAGATTAAAAAAAAAAAAAAAAAAAAAAAAAAGTAAAGGAAAGCTAATAAAATGCTTAAATTCATCAAAGAATAATAATAATAATAAAAAAGTATTAGATCCCTTCCTATTTACATTGAACATTGGAATTTAAAGGAGGGGCTGGGAAGTGTCTATCGGGAACATTATAAGACGTGATTAGTGTCATACAAGACACCACTCAAAAGGTAATTCAGGACATCCTATCTTATCCTATCCTATCCTGTCTATGCCAGGCCATAATGCATAAAAAGTAGTGTACATTAAAAGGAGCGTGGCCAGCAGGTCAAGGGAGGTGATCCTCCCCCTCTACTCTGCCCTGGTCAGGCCTCACCTGGAGTACTGTCTCCAGTTCGGGGCTCCCCAGTATAAAAAAGACAGGGATCTCCTGGAAAGAGTCCAGTGGAGGGCCACAAAGAGGGGGCCTGGAGCATCTTCCCTATGAGGACAGGCTGATAGACCTGGGTCTGTTCAGCCTGGAGAAGAGGAGACTGAGAGGGGATCTTTTCAATGGTTATAAATACATGAAGGGTGGGAGTCAGAGGGATTTGGCCAACCTGTTTTCAGTGGTTTGTGGGGACAGGACAAGGGGCAATGGCTACAAAATGGATCACAGGAAGTTCCGCTCCAACATGTGAAAGAACTTCTTCATGGTGAGGGTGATGGAGCACTGGAACAGGCTGCCCAGAGAGGTTGTGGAGTCTCCTTCTCTGGAGATATTTAAGGCCCATCTGGATGCCTACCTGGGTAATCTGCTCTAAGGAACCTGGTTTGGCAGGGGGGTTGGACCTGATGATGTCTTGAGGTCCCTTCCAACCCCCTAAAATTCTGATTCTGAGATTCTGTGATATGTCACTCTAATGTAGGCCATACCCTGCTGTTGGAACATATAGAGCTGTCTAGGAACACCTGTTTTAGCTCATTTACAAGTGATTTAGTTCAGCTCTTCATCTGTGCTCTTTAAGGGTCAAATGTTTAATTGCGTATAGTGAGTTAGCTCCATTCATTTTCATGAATATAAGGTGATTTGCATTAACTAAGAACTGGGCCCAGCCACAATGTTCTGAACTGTTAACTTCTTGTCATGGTAGGTGGTAATAACAGTCTTACAAGAACATTCTTACCAGCTATGTTATTGTCTAATCTACTAATGATAACACATTTAGGTTTGTCATGGGGAGACAACCTACAACAGTAGAGACCTTACAGTAAATAGACTCTGACGATTTACAACACTACTTTGTTCCTAGTTTACTTTGAAGACAGCTCTTTTCACCTATGTCCAGACAAATCTGATAAATACCAAGTTAAACTGGTCATTCCTATGAGCTATGAAGGCATATGGATATATCTTAGCCAACTCAACTCAAAATATGAAAACACTTAATGGAAAAATATTCATTTTTTGGTCATTGTTTGCTGTAAGATGTTTGAAAAACCTATTTTGATAGAAGATAAGGGAAGAAAAGTCTGTTTATCTGATAGTTTTGTCAATAGCATGGTTGACACACTAGCCATTGAGCCAGACATAAGATAACTGGAATAACACCTTTGAAAAATGTTTTTGCCTTGAAGCAGTACTTTTATAAATTTCTGAAATGGCAAATGAAGAAAGTACTTTCTCACTTACTTCCTTCTCTCTCTGTCTTTTTTACCTCAACACATTTATTCTTGTGATGGGTGTCTTCCTGTAGCAGCTTAAGCAAACCTGCAGTTTTCCTTTTTCCGTGTTTAAAAATAAAGACTGTAACTTGCAAATATGTTTATTTATTATGTGGTGTCTTTGGTCTGTCAAGGGTTACATGTCTGAGAGGGGAGTTCTTAAAGGGCTTGCCAACATCTCATCATTCCCTGTTAGTCAGAAGAATTGGCATAACTGTAGCCTAATTAAATTTATGAACCAAAGAAACTTCCTCATGCCTTTGCTTATGTTCTTTGTGGGAGCAAAGTGCCTTTTTAAGTTTAGCACTTAAAATACATTTTTAATAATGTTTCTTTTCTATTATTATTTGTTTCATCACTTTTCAGCTAGTCTTTAATCATCAACCTTTAGAGAATTAGAAGCAGCTGTGGCCAGCAGTCTGAACTCAGAATTACCCGATACTGGTCATGAGGACCTGCCCACTTGGTGGAGCAGATGATGCCTGACTCATTGTGTCCAAGGAAGACAAAAAAAAATATTTAGATCTCTTTTGATATGCTGGGGAGGGAGGTGGGGAAGAATGTCTTCCTGACCACAGATTTGGCAATCAGTTAACTTTGTGCATGTGAGTAAAGAGCAGTTCTATTTACAAGCAACTCATTTATACATCAAGGTTCTGTTTGTGTTGTGGTGATTTTCCATTCCCATTTTTCCCTTTTTAGTTAATTTCAGTTTTTCAGTCCATTTACTTCAATAAACATAGAATTTTAAGCATTCACCTAACCTCTAAGGACCTGATATCCTCAAGCACTCAGGTAGTTGTCACACTGCTGGTGGGACTTAAGTCTCCTAACCATAACTATTTAAAAAGGAGGTCTTGTCACAAACTCAGATTATCATCACTGAAAAAAGAAATCAAAAAATCAGATACAGATGAATCCAATCAGAAATTCACTTTTTTTTTTTTTTTTTTTTTTTAAAAAAAAAAAAAAAAAAAAAAGAGGTGTAATCCAACCAGAAATTTACCATTCTAAGACAGGTGTCTAAGACAGGCATAACCCTTGCTGGGATATTCCCCCTTGGGAAGCCTTTTTTCTCACTTTTGGCTGTATAACGATTCTTCAGACCAGATAGCAGATGGCTAAATTGATGAGATGAGTCCCACCCTTTCTTATCTTCGTAGTGCTTTTGGAGTCAATGTGCTTCAGAGTGACTGATTATCTATTCTGACCGAACAGTGACTTAGCATATTTATCCTTTTTCTCTCATGCTGCACAGAAATTATGAATCATTATCCCAGCTGGTGGAAGATGGGGTCCAATAGTCCAATACTCAGAAGGGAGTAACTGATTCAGAGATAAAACTGATCTCTGAATGGAGCAAGTTCTATTTCTTGGCCACGCTCATGTAAATCCGGAATAATCCCATTAACAGTAGTGTAAACTAGAAAGGACTTTGGATCAAAGTACTTAGAAGGTATTGTTTACATTTACAGGAGTGTCCATATTTTCCTGCTCTCTCTCTTTTTCTCTACCCCTTCCCCCCTCCCCCCTCTCCCCCCCACATTTCTGTTGTTGTTTTGCAATAAAAATCACTTTAACTTCTAAATTTGTGTTTCCCAAGTTTTAACTAAGAGAATGAGGGAACTATGTTTATTTGGGTGGATTTTAAGAAAGACAAGAAACAAACAGAAAGGTTGGCATTAGGAATATGAATCAAGAGATATGATGTACTTATCATTAATAATTTAAACTATACTTTTGCTAAGAAAGTGGAAGAATTTACTCCTATCTAGTAATTTATAGTTAACTGTACATGGTAAAATGCTACTTACAATAATGAAATATTATGTTCAGTTTTTATTTACTTATTTATTGTAACTATGTAACCTTCATTTCTTGTATATAGTGTTTCTAGTAGGACTCACTGTGTTCTTGAGAAAGTATGTGCTGAGCTTCCAGGAAAAAAAAATAATAATTAAAAGTACGATCAACATAAGAAAATTCTTGCACGCTCATCTGAGCAGACTTAAATTATATTGCTGATGGTATTTACAAAATATCTGTAGCAAGTACAGTGTGTCTGTGCTAAAGTCAATGAAGCATACAATGAACAGGACATAGTCACATGAGAGTTGAATTCATTCCAGTTTGTACTCTGGATTTTTTTTTTCCACTTAAATGATTGCAGTGACCAACATGTGATTCAGAGTGAGGATCACTCAGGTCAGGCCTGCAGAAGCTGGTGGCAGAATGCCTAAAAGCAGTTCAGACCAGGAATGTTTGTGTGTGGTAATTCAGAGAGTGTCACATGCAGATATAATTTTTGAGAGAGTGCCAGTGCAGCTGGGGCTGTTTCATGCTGACATACTAACAAGGTGTTCTGTTGAATGGTAAACGCTCTTTAGATAACACCTGAAAACTGAATAACCCTTGCCACTAGTGGGAGGCTTCCCTTCTCCCATCACCTTCCTGGGTGCCAGGTCTCTCCACTGCAGAGGGACCTCTTAGGGCAGAGCTCAGTTTCTCAGATATTCAATATACAGTCAATGAAAGAACTTCATTGTACTACTTCAATATATTACATATGTACATAGATTATAATAATATGTTATACTAATGTCCTTATCCATTTAATAGACAACATATTTTAAAATTAAGTTGCTGTGATATAACTATTATAGAATGAGAGCTCCTTAGGAGCACTGCTGTCACTCAGCATATGGGCCTTGGACCATAAGTCCAAGCAGAGTCCCCCATGTATATGAATTGTTCTCTACTCTCTTTCTGCCTAGGTTTTGTTCACCACTGCTAGCCCACTGTTCTCTTATTCCTTGTGTCGCACAGATCACCTCAGCCTTAACACCACTTTCCAGGGAAGAGTGCTAAAACATTTAGCAGACAGGAGCCACCGGTCATATCCCCATAAATTCAGCAAGTACAGAAACAGTAACACAGCAATCTGGGAACAGCTTTGATGTTTAGATGCCCCCAGCTGTATTGGCAATAGAGATGTCTTAAAATGCTTCTCTCTTTCTGACTCATCCTAACTAAACTATTTTGGGTGTCCCCTGAAAATAGCTATTGAAACCATTTCTCTGGAAACAGTGGCTTTTTCTTTTCAGAGACAAACTCTGATGTCCTGTCAAATGTCAAGGGTGGAAAATCCTCATCCACATGTATGATAGAGCACATCATATATTATTAAAAAAAATAATTTGCCAGTCTTTAAAATAAGGGTACAGTTTCCTTGTCATTAAGCTGTCCTTCTGAGTGAAACCATGCTGTAGGTATGGAACATATAAATAAACACAATTTAAGGTGGACTATTTAGGGAAGTGAAGCTAAAGCACAGGTGTTCCAACACCACCACCTTTCTGACAAACACTTGTGAGAAATAAATAATTCTAATCAAAAAAGCATAATGGTATGAAGGTAAAGGACAGACATGAAAAGGTGTTGAGTACAGTAATGTTGCATGCCAGTTTGCAAGCAGGCAGATATTGCCTATGCAATGGACTATTTATTCCCTCTGAGACATCTGACATGACAGAGAGCCATGGCACCAATAAGTAAACATATAAGCAGATGAGCCCTGACTCCTAATGTTCATATGGGACTAAATGTATAGAAAAAAATAATTTCCTCCAAAATTATGCTGCATCTTTGCTGTCTCAGCCACATGGCTGTTTCAGCACCTCTATGATGCTACTGCTGAACTCTTTGTGTTTAGCAGGAGTGAAGAAGTTAATTGACAGTGTACTCCTGTCACCATATTCATATTACATTCACAGGATTATGCTCACTCAAGTGGCTAATTTATTAGAACAGATGTTTATTTTGAAGAATCTGGTGTAAATTTTCAGCCATAGTTATTGAACCAACCTTTTCCACCACTTCTTGGGCACAATGAAACAAAACAATACAGAAAGAGGAACATGAAGAAAATACGTGTGCTTGAATGTTAGTAACAAAAGCCTTTGTGTTACTTTTTTTTTTTTTTTTTTTTTAAACTAGTTTTCTAGACTTTAATAAGGAGAGATTTCTAATTGATAGGACTTGTTGCAGCATTTCATACAAGACCATGGATCTAAATAAATAATTAAAATCTTCTGGCTTGAATTAGGGCACTTTTGTAAAACATGTATGGTTAGCATTTGGCATGTAGTCCTTAAAGAAAATTTAATTTTTAAATATCTGAAATTCATATTCATTTTCCTTACCTCCACACTGTTATCTCCAGTTAAACTTCAGCACTACCACTATGGCAAAGGATATTCAGCCCTTTCCAAAGTAATGTTTTAATTTTGACTTACTTGCTTAGTTTTCTTAGTAATAAACCACAAATCTGCAAAATCATTTGACAGAATGTTGGAAAAAAAAAAAAAAAATGTTACCTGTTCATGGCAAGCAAGTGCATAGAACTGAATTAGCCAGCCAGAATAGAATTTTAAGCTGAATTCTGACAAGCTGAAGTTAATGACTAGTTGAATTTTATGACTATCATGTCTTGGATGTAATTAAGTGCAAGATTTTAAGCACCTGCAATGCAGACAGGTCTGTATCTAAACTACACACCTGAATCTCTTTAATAGTAATAAATCTCCAGTTCCAGAGTCCAATTCAACTCAACCCAAAGTAGACATATAAACCACATCTAATCAGTTATGCTTGAGATATGCCAACTACAGCCCATTTAGTGTAAATGGGCTCTGTATCACCAACTCAGGTGTAGATATTAATACAGTAATCACCAAAAATTAGATAAGATGAACCTAATTCCCCTTGTTGTGTGAGTGACTCCAAATAGACCATTTGAATATCAAGAAATTCTGCATCAAACTTTTGGAGAAAGATATTTGAAGAATATTTATTTATTCATGTTCTATTCATATGCATAAATTTCTGAAACACAACATACCATCCTGTGACATGCAAAGAATTTAACACTTGAGAAGAAATATTTCAAAGAGAACAAAAAATAGAGAAATAAACTGGTAGGGATCTCAAGCACAATTTCTGTTTGAAGCAGCAAAATTTATGAGGTGATGTCTAACTGGAGAATAGGGAATCACAATTCAGCCCTCACCACCTGTAAAAGTCAGTCTTTTCTCAGGATAAGACAAAACCTTTTTCTCATTATAAAGACTACAGAGAAAACTTCTGTATATATTCTGTACATATTTTTTTCCAGTTGTATCCATTGGCCTAACAGAAGACATTACCTCTTCACAGATACCTGGTGCCACCAGACCTGCACAGTTCAGAGAGAATTATTTCTCCAGTTTCTAAGAAGCTAACATTCAAGAAGACATGCTGGATACATTATCTGACTGAAGCAATTTGCCAACTATCCACTGGTGTAAGTGAAACTATGGAAAGAATATGCACATAGCATGATTTGGCCCTGAAATGGCATGAAGAGCCAATAACTTGTCCATGATTCAGTCAATACAACTCTTTCCAATGAGGGCAGTGTGTTAAAGGCATATCTTTCATGAAGGATTTTCAAAGTGCTTTTTAAAAATTCATCACCACTTAGCTTGATTAGGTAAGACTGGGATCACTTTTTCAATATCAAAACATTGCTGCTGCTGTGATAAAATAGGGGAAATGCATAAGACCTTAATCTTGTCTCAGTGATGATGATAGAAATTTGCAATTCTGTTCTCCTGGGAATGCCTTAGATGTAAGGACTATGGGTAACCTTCCCAAGGGCCTCAGCTATCAGAGTCTGCTTGCAGTTGTAGACAAAGAGGATAAGACTGAGTTGGCATTTTTCCAGAAATGAAGATAGTTTTCATTTCTCCTGGAAAAACAAAACAAAACAAAACAAACAAACAAAACAAACAAATTGAGAGAAACAAAAGAGAGAAAATTAAAAAAATTAAGGGGCCTAAACACTGACCACAACTGGTCACAGCTTCCACTTTATGTTTTATATTCCTTTTGAGAATTAGCATGCATGTGCCTCCTACAAATATAAAGCCAATAAAACTGGTCTTAGAAGCTACTGTCAGTAACTCCTTGGGAAGTGCCCAGAAAGCATTGATATAATTCAAACATTATCTTCAAGAACTAACAGGATACTGATAAGATCAAGAGAAAAGTTGCCTTAGTAGCAAAATTACAGACATAGAATAAATAAAAGTTTGCTACCATAAGTCATAATTTTTTTGTTTTTGATTTTTTTTTGTGTGTGAATAAGAATAATCAAGATATATAGAAAAACTTCTGTAGTTTTCTGAAAGGCAAGGGAGATTTGAAAAAACGCATTTATTGTGCAAGCTGATCAACAGCAAAACTTTGGTCAAAAAGCTTTAAATGCAAATTCTGATACATAATATTCCAAAGGCAAAGCAGGGCTGGACAAAGTTTTCCTCCAGGAAGAGAGTTGTCTCATTTGGTTGATTTCAATTAACAACTTCCTTGTAACATTGTTGACCTTTTTGGCATAGTACACTTTCAAGTGAAATGCAGGATGCCAGTCTAATCCACTCAGCTCCAGAATAGTTTAACCAGTACCCTTAGGGCACATATCCTGTGACTTGATTTAATCTTATGATCAGGGGAGTGTCACTTGATGTGTTAGGTGCTGAAGATTTAGGAGGCCCTTGACCTTTTCCACAACTATAAGACTTTCTTGTTCTCAGAACAAAAAGGGTGATGATGAAAAAGCAATTTTTTTTGGCATTTTGCTCATTTTATTAAAAGAAAGCAGATGAGAACTTGAAATGACTACACTCCTAGAAAAATATTTTAAAATTAAAAATTTTAAGAAGTCTGTTTTCAGAATGATCTAGTAACAAGCTTTATAATTGTTTATCATTGCTGCATTTCTTTCAAGTAACCACAACTTCATAATGAGCTGAGCATTTCCACTATTGGTTCAGAGCACTGTTACAATTTCTACTAATCAAATTGGCTAACTGCTTTCCAGGATTAAATCTTTGATGCTGCTTCACATTGTAATATTTATAAGGAAATAATATCAGCTTTTTATTTCATTTAGCCAATATGACTAGTCATTTTCTTGTAAATTGCTAGGCCTTTCATTTAAAATACATCATAACATAAAAACAATGTAACCTTTGTAATGGTTAAGTAGGCAGTGTTTACCATCTGTGTGACTTTGAAGAGAAAATGTAATAAGCATAAACATGCATATTTCTCTGCAGGTGCCTACAAATAAATTGAATGTTTCAACCATTATTCAGAAATAGAGCCTAAGTTAGGGAACTCACTTTAACATTGTGCTTCCTCCACTTAACACTTGTTCTATCATCCAGAATTTTTAGAGTTATTAGGACTAGGTAAATAAATACATATATACATACATACACACAATTGAAAACACCTTCTGCTCATGTATCTCGGTTTCAGACTGGCCAGGACACAAATATTTCTACTTTCTGGGTATCACAAGCAGAGATTAAGGATTAGGACCCTTCTCTTCCTCAAACCCTTGTAAAGGTCAGGAATGTGTATGCATGCATCCTCAGTCTATTTCAGTTTTAATAGTTGTAGTAAGTGGTATATTTTTAGTCTACAAAATTAGGCTTATAGGATTACACCACTAATGAACCTATCAACCACTTTCAACCAATTTCAAGAATTGGGTCATGTCTCAAAGACCTTAATTGCTATTATAGGCTTGAGCAATATATGACCCATGGCAAAAGCACAAACAGAATAAAGCTGAAGAAAACCATCTAGAAAGGTTGAGTGGCTTGCACACAGATGCACAACTGTTAAACAAGAAGTAAAATCTAAATTAACTATTTTATTTTATCATACAGAATTTTAGCCCAAAAGCTGACATTTTCAAATACCCTCTCAGTTTCATTTTTGATAAAATGATTTCAAATACACTTTAAGGCTCAAGTTTATTATTTTCCCTCACATTAATTTACATTATTTCAGTGCTGTAAAATTACATATCAATCTGGCTTTGTTAAATAATCTCAAATATAAAAATAAACATTTTTGGAAAAAGCTTCCTGTAAAGGACTCTGTATGGTTGCTTTTTCATTTTAATGGTAATCAGTTACCTAAGAAATCTCAGACTGTTCCCAGGCTTGATTATAACACTGACTCTGCTCATAATAGACTCTGTAATGATTTACCAATTCATTCACCCATTCATTCATTCACCCATTCATCTACTGAGGTGACAATACTCATGGCCTGTAACACACTTCTATCAGCATCTTATAAACCATACCAGCCCAGAAGGTCAACAGCATTCTGGGCTGCATCAACAGAGGTGTGGCCAGTAGATCGAGGGAGGTGAATTGTCTCACTCTACTTTGCCCCTGTGAGGTCCTTCTTGGAGTACTGCATACAGGTCTGGGGCCCCCAGCACAAGAAGGATGTGGATCTGTTGGAATTGGTCCAGAGGAGGGTCACAATGATCAGAGGGCTAGCACACTTCTCCTGTGAAGAAAGGCTGAGAGAGCTGGGACTGTTCAGCCTGGAGAAGAGAAGGCTTCAGGGAGACCCTTTCAATATGTAAAAGAGGCTTACAAAAAAGATGGAGAGTGACTTTTTACACAGGCAGATAGTGATAGGACAAGGGTTTTTTAACTAAAAGAGGGGAGATTTAGTTTAGATATTAGGAAGAAATTCTTTACTCAGAGGGTGGTAAGGCACCGGTACAGGTTGCCCAGAGAAGTTGTGCCTGCCCCATCCCTGGAGGTGTGCAAGACTAGATTGTATGGGGCCCTGGGGAACCTGATCTTGTGGGTGGCATCCCTGCCTATGGTAGGGGGGTTAGACTTAAAGTCCCTTCTAACCCAAGATCTTCTATGATTCTGTGATATAACCTAACTGATTAATGAAAGTTATTCAGCTGTCTTGGATACCTTTTGGGATGTCTTTCAATTTCTATATTATTCTGAGATCAGTATCTGTTATCTGAACTGATTTAGGAGGTGTTCAGTATTTTGAAAGAGGTTACCTTATAGACATACATTTTTAAAAATATATTATTAAAATGTCCAATCCCATTTCTCCCAAAGACAAGTATTATATTTTGAATGGCTTAGCCTAAGAAATATTGAGGTTTTCTGTGTATATGGTGGTTTTCTTATATTTCTTATAGGTATGGTTTTATCTTGCACTGATATGTTAATATTTGTCTGCTAATACAAGTCTCATATTTCAGTTCTGATGCTATTTTAGGCTATGTCTAGCTATGTCTGATCAGTGTTATATAGAGACTTGACACAAGAGTGAATCCCAAAAGGGCTGCAATGGTGTAATTTTATGGCCAGGCCTCAGAAGAGCATTTATGCTGATATGGCTATGTGGCTTCCAGTTTGAGAGCTACCTTGTGTGGCACTAGCCATGGAATCTTCTTATGTCCCAGCACAGTGAAAGGTAAATATAAAATTTCTGATATAACATATCTGTACTTCAGCTTGGCACAAACACATTACCTAAAGGATCACAATAATCATACAAATATTTAAAATGTCCCATTAAGAAGGCACATATTAAGAAACAATGAAGAGAGTTGAACTCTTGCAGTCTATTGGCAAGTGTGAATGATGCTCTGTATTTCATTAGGTAATCACTGTTATTTCATAAGATCTTTGTCCCACTCATGGTCTGACAAACAAGCATCTCGGGAATTTGAGGGGACAGAGAGTGCTCATTGTAATACAAACCTTCAGAGAATTCTGCTGTTAGATTTCAAGACTCCACTGAATGGAGATTTTATAAATACACGGTACTGATTAGATAGAGGTGGCAGTTTATGGAAGCAGGAAAAAATATGTTCTAGCAAATGCTGTGATACCGTGCTTATGGCTGTGCTCAGAGCCTTTCTATAAAAAGGTTTAAACAATTTTTAAAGATGAACAGACTTTTTATTATTATTATTATTATCTTTTTATTTATTTTTTTATTTGTTTGTTTATTTTGAAATAGCTGAACTCTTATTTGCTGAAGTTAAAAAAAAGTAGTAGAAGAAAAAAGTTTTACTAGCAATTTTGGAATATATTATATATATATATATAAATATATATATAACATGGAAACCTAAGGAGATAAAATTTTGATCTTATTGCCTAAAGCAAAAAAGTCATGAGATTGTGGCTACTTGATCATGTGCAGGTAGAATTTGAATTTTCCAAAATAGCTATCATAGGCGGTTTAACTACACTGTTCAAAAATATTCAGGTTATACAAAGATTTGTGAAGAAATCTTCCTAGGTTGTTACATTGATCGGTATGTTTAGTGTAGTAACCCGTTCCACTCTATTAACAGTTTTGCAGGAACAAGGTTTTTTTTTTTTTTTTTTTTTTTTTTTTTTTTTTTTTTTTTAATACAGTGGTTTCTTAGTGGCTTCCTCAAATGTTAGGCACATCACCCTTTGGACTCTACCCATGGAGGGTAGTTGCCCTTGCAAGATTGCAACAAAAGCAAGTTGCAAAACTGGAATTTGACCTTTAGCACACAGCTGCCCATTTGCTTTGAGAGACAAACTTTTAGCATGTTTTTCTAGCTTTCTTTCTTTTACTTATTTATTTTTGCTGTGGGGGGAGATGGCTTTTGCTGACAGAAGCTGTAGTTGACCTTTACAGCAGGAGCTCACAAACCTGCGCTGGCCAGAGACCAGAGCTATGGGTCTGGCTCAGAGGGCAGCTGCCAGGCTTCTGGTGGAAAGGAAATGACACGATCATTCTGCCACCTGTTTCCAAAGAGTTTCACGGGCTGCCCACTTGCTCCTTCACCAGGTCACCTTGTTGTGACATGGCCAGATCATGCTGGGCGCTGAGCTCACTTGCTTTCTAGCACCCTGGGTGCCTTGGGCAGAGCCTGCCTCAGGCTGGCCAAAACATTGACGCTGGCTGTAGGAAGTATGATGCAATCTGTTAAGAATAGTAACTTGAAAATATCAGAAACTTTTTTTTTTTTTTTTTTTTTTTTTTTCCAAACTCGTTTTATATGTAGAAGGCAGCAATGACAAAGGGAAAGAGATCATAAATGCCAAGTAGAGTGTCAGATAGCTGTTCTAAACCAGAAACCTATTTGAACAGGGAGGGTACAATGACTTGTACAAAACAGTTTTTAATACAGGGGTTTGTTGCATAAACTCAGAATAACCCTATATCACAAGTGCACTGAAAGGAAACTCCCAGCACAGGGGATGTGCGTTGGGTGTTGGGTGCTTAATATGTCAGACCAGCAGCATTTCCTATGAACTTACATAAGGCTGGGAACAAGCTGTGGCTTTTGTGCCCATCTCCTGTGATAGCCTGATCTTGAAACTAGCTGATGAGTAAAGATTTGGCTCTGACTAGTGGTTTTAATATCAAAAATGTCCTACTAACATGAACCGGGAAAGAAATTGTCTTTGAACAATATAAGTTGGTGTTCTGGAGTTAAATGCTTGGTCACAAGTAGATGCACCTGGAGCTGTCTAGAGCTAAAATGTCAAAGGAGGAAAAGATGGGCTGTGCAATGGCTCTCTTACTTCATAATTTTAACTGTTCATTGCACTCCACAGTTCCAACATAGAAAAGTCTGAAAGTGTTGAGGGAAATCCATCCATGGTCACATCTCCATTGGGAATATGAAGAATTCCCCAAAGTGCTACACTAATGAAGCATGCAGTGCTAGTATGATGAAGCTGATGGGGTAGAAGGTTTGATGTTGTTGTGTCAGCTGCACTTTTCAACTTTACTAACTCTGCAAGAATCTCTGCTATCCAGATTCCTCTTGTAATGCCAGTATCTGGTCTTGTTTGCAATATGCAGTTACTGTCACTTTTGCTCCTACAGTCTGACCAGAGCTTGTAGCCCTGTGAAAGCAGAAACTCCCCCAGACTGTCAGAAATAAGGACACTGGGAGGGTTTCCCTCAAATGAAACTACTCTTGCTAAAGCAGAATGAAATACCATTGCTTGCACATTGCTGTCTTCACCACATGTATGCACACATACACACTTTTTGACTCAGCAACAATGTTAAAAAAGATCTGTTATCTGTGCAGCTCTAGAACTCAGACCCAGATCCACAAAAGACTCGGGGTACATCCATGCATGCAGTGCAGGCAGACACAAGCAACCTCTGTCCATGCTCTAAGCTCATAAAAAGCCCATGTGACTACAGTTTAGTGAGTCACTGAACCTCAGCTAACATGCTCTGCTGCAATGAACAAACACCTATTCTAACTGTAGTGTAAAACATTTAAAAATGTGTTTACTGCTGTCACGTTTCTTAGTATCCAAACATGTAATTATCATTACCATTTTGTGGTAGGATCCAGAAACTCCTGGCTCCTGCAGTGTTAAGTAGGAGGCAAAATAGAAAGAGATAGTCCCCACCTTTCAGTCTGTGATCTTGCAAAAGGTAGAAGAGCAACTGTGACAAAATGGTCTGTTTTATTACACTAAGGTCATCTTTGGTTTGAGTAAAACAGTGACCCATCCCATCTCATCACCTTCCTGTATTTAATTTAGGATGATGCAAAAAAAAATGTTTTCAGGGTTTAAAGTCATACATAAAACACGTGTGCCATGTGCTTAGGCAATGCATTAAGAACAACACTTCCTTTTTGGTCTTGGTAATTACAACTTATTCACGCTTACCTTTATATAACCTTAGTGGAACTGGTAAATAGAATTTAATGTGTATGCACACTTCCAAAGCAGTAGAGCAGATTGTAGATACTGCATCACCAAAGTTTTTCTGAAGCAGAGTTAGCCTTTCCCCTTTATCCCATAGTCTCCTGTTACACTTATGTTATGTTATATATTAACTGGAGTTGAAGATTGTTATGGAAATCTGCTGTCCTCTGGGTCAAAAGAGTGGCTGTTTGTGGAAGATGATGCTTGAAGCCACTCATACAAGTCATCCAGTGAAAGTTGTTTTTTGCTGTTGTTTGTTATTTATTTATTTTTTTTTTAAATGAGTAAATTGCTATACTTATGCATACAAGCTAAATTCTTTGTAAATAGAATGAACAATGTTTTTAGATGCATAACTCTCAACAACTAGAAGGATCTGATCTGGGTAATTCCAAATGGCTGGTCTTGATACTTTCCTGCAATGAGCCAGTCAGTGATGTCCCTAAAAAGGCCCCAACAATCAAATCACAAGTTAATTAAAAAAAACAAAACAAACAAACAAACAAAAAAAACCACCACCAACAACAAAAATCTCCACCTAATTGAACATACATTTTATTGCATCCTTTAAAATAAAGACAGCAATAAATGATCATATGCTCCAAAGTTGCTTGGGTATTATGGGGATAAGCTCCTGCATACTTATTACCAACACTTACTTCTCCAGTGCTCTCTAATCCTGAGCAGACATCTGCTTTATTACTCTCTTTTTAGAGCCCATGGCAGCATGGCACAACTGCTCCACTTGCCTTCCAGGCAGCTTGATACTAGTTGTTTTGAGACATTGTCACAGAGAGAAGCATTCCTGAATAATGACCTCAGGACTGAGCATGAGAAAAATCCTTGCTCCTAAGTAAATCTGAGATAGTCTTCAATTCTGTGTCTAATTCTATCTACAAATCTTGTTATTTATCCCTTGATACCAAGTATTGCTTTTA